>NC_092459.1:46984583-47285416 GCF_047495875.1 Pithys albifrons albifrons | reverse complement strand
TATATACATAAATATTCAAAGTCAAGGCAGTGAGTTAGCCATCTGCATCTCATTGAAGATAATGAGGACGACGTGGCCAAATCCCTGCTTGCAACATGGAAAATTTATCCTAACAGCCCTATGTAACATGAAAAAAATGTTAAATAATGAAACATTGCAGTTTTTAAAGACTTTTAAAATACAAAGTACATCTTAGACAAGACAAATTTACTAAAATGTTTTAAAAACATTATAAAAACTTGCTGTGCTTAAAGAAACTGTAAAAAAAAATTGACCATTATAATTTCAAGAGATAATCTCTGTTCTCCAATTAATGAATTAGTAAAGACAAAGGCTGTTTTGCATTTTACTAGAACCACATTCCTGTTTATGTCTTCTGAAAAAGATACAATGTGAGTAGGAATTCTCAAAAAAATGTTGACATTTGCAGAATTTGCAACTATAAAACAATGAAAAAAAATCCTATCAAGTCATGAAATTGACAATGGTATCTAAGTAGCAACTATATACCCCAAAATGACAAACCAGTTATAAATTGGATGCTTATATCACTATGTGCATATTTTTAAGAGTGGCATAGGCACAAACATCAGCAGCAAAGGAAAATATTGTAAGCTAAAAAGGTTCATTATGTACTCCTGGGCACATTGCTATGAGTCTTGGGGATGTTTTTTTGTAGGGCTAGGAGTTGTACTCAATGATCCTTGTTGGTCCATTTCAACTCAGAGCATTCTGTGATTCTGTGGTTATATAAGTGGAAGTCTAAAGTGAAAATCCATCCCACTGGAGTGATGCAGATTTTGAAGAACTAAAATGAGTGAAAGTGAGAAATATTTGTAGATCTCTGTGTGGTATAAACCGTTCTACCTTTTAAGTGTCATTGTTTCAAACCTACAGAAGGGAAAGAAAGCAGAACTCTTTTCTTTGTTTTACATTTATTGTAGCATAAGGTGGAAATCAAATTTTACAGGAAAATATGGATGATTATCCCAGCTTTTAACAAAATAAGTTAAAACATGGAGGAAAGGAGGATAGTTTTGTATATCAATCAACATTACTTCAGTTGGTTAAAACTTGGCACTAAACTCGGTGCTAACTCCAGGTCACAGCTTCAATCCCACATAAAGGCCATTCACTTAAATATTGGACACAATGATCATTGTGGGTCCCTTCCAACTCAGAACATTCTATAGTCCTTAAAAGGAGTCAAATGAGAGAATATAAGGAAAGTGTGAAAAGCCCCATATCTCTGGATAAAAGTTGCCTTGTGCTCATTTCTCTACAGGTCAAAAGTAGCAGGTTCTTCAGCAGGGTTCATGACATATCAACTCATTTGAGTTGAATTGTGAGTTTTCAAGCATTCAGACTGGAATCTATAAGAGTTTCTCAAAGAGAAACTGATTTCTAGCAGATTTGATCCTTAACCAGGCAACACCTGAACATTTTGATTGCTTTTGACTTTACAGGGAAGATCATCTTAGGCTGAAATAAAAAGACATGAGTGGTGTTTCCCACAGAATTTGACCAGATATTTAAAGGGTTTAATTTAAAAACTTGTCCCTGATTGATTTCTTGTCCTCCTTAAGTGTATATGAGTTCAAATAATGCTTTTAACTTTAATTGTATATAATCTCTGATAGTGTATGATTCTGGCCACGCAAGTACGTGATCAGTTTACGGATACAATCTCAGTGATATATGTACTGTACAATTCAGCCATGTGAAAGTTCAAACACAAGAAAAGTTGACTGTTATGGCTTTTTTTCTTGTGCTGCAAATCCCTTACAGCCCTTTAGCTTTGGTAGATATGAAACAAATTATTTTTCTGGGTGGCTGAAATTTGGGCAAAGAGTCACTCTGCTGAGTGATACTTTGATGAACTAACTGTTTAAATTCTCTGAAAATATGAAAAAGTTACATCATACAGAATGCTGTATTCATGTGTATAACAATGCACATCTGACTGTACAAGAAAGGACTGCATTCTTATTGCGGCATGGTGTTCATTATATAAGCCATAAGCAGTGCACTAGTTGTCTGACACCCTTTGTTTAATATTTAATAATTACCATGCATCTGGTTCTACTCCTCTGTTTTTCTCTAGTTAAAAAAGAGAAGTACTTTGTCTCTTTCTACAACATATTTTTTTTAATTTAATTATTTTCCCTTTAGCCTATGAGTTCATCATACTCAAAAAGAAAGAGTTTTTGAAGTGTGTTGGGCTGAAACTGTGAACACTTGGCATATGTGATTGCAGATTTGGTGGAAAACAGCATTTTTCTTAGGATGGACTATGATTTTTCCACTTTACTTTGGCAGACTCCTTATACTACAGTACACACATGCTTTCCCATAATTACCTACTACCAATTGTAAAGCATCGGTCTATTTCAAAATTACATTTCCACAATGCATGTAATATAAGATGTAAAATTACAGTGCTGAAATTGATGTAAGAGTACTACTTTTAATCTTTGATCTATATAATAAACTGATGCTTTGAGACCGTAAAAATTCATTTAAACCCCAGGTTATTGTAAGAGAGACACCTCAAACAAATAAACAAATGACGTCATTTATGCTGATTGTTTACATGATGAACAGATATTAGCTTTGTTTCAGGGAAATATGTAAAATCCTCCTCACTGGCTTCACTTGCTCCAAACATAAAATTTGCAAAATCTGAGTCACTGAAACAGAAGCATGCATATGATTTCCCACCACACTGACAAGGATCTGATTTCTTTCCTGAAATTGAAGTTAAATCTGGCAACATCTTTTCTCTTGTAAAGTAGCTCCAGTTAGAGTATTCTCATGTTCTTCAATATCTCCTTTTTCATGTTAGTATGTTTTTTAGGCATTCAGAAATCAGTATTTCTCTTTAGAAACCTGCTGCTGCAGGACAAGCCATAGGATGAGCAAAATGGTTTATTAAATATAAATGGGGGAAGTTTACGTAAGTCATTAGAGAAACTCATGTTACAGCTATCAGTTAAGTATATGGGTCAAGGCATACATATCTATGTACATACATATGTATTCTGTGTCTTCGACCAAGCCATAAACTTTATGAATCCTAAAAAAAACATTCTCCACCCTGCTATACTCAGGTTACCCGGGCAGAGTGATAATAGTTCAGAGCAGTATCTAACTCATGATATCTAACTAATTGTCATTGCTATCTTTTTCTTTTGAATTTATTTTACTCGGGTTTTAAGGCCATAAGGCAACTCTCTGATCTAATATCAACACCAGCACAATATGGGCAGAAAAAAAATAATCTTCTACGAACTGAGGTATGAAATCTGGGAAAAGTTCATAGATTACAGATGGGAAACATTTTGGCTATCACAGAAAAGACTCTGAAGTACATTTGCAAGCCAACATATATCCCCAGAACCAACAAATACCAGGAGATGTACTTATGCAATGTTACATGGTTACTTAAGGATAAGACTCTCTGAACAAGGCTCTAGTGCCTTTTTGAGATTTCCTGTGTGTATGTCCTCTCCTGTCTTTCCTCTTTTGTTGTTGTTTTTTTCAAAATAAATAAATATATATATATATAATGATCTGTGTTGATATGTATTTTGGGATTGTTCCACATCACACTGAAATGAGCCAAAAGACTCACACTGAATTCTGCAAGTCGCTCATTAGGCCCTGTATCTTTTCATTATATTATATCTGTTAATGTCTTCCTATTTTTTATTATTCTGGAAAACTTTTTAATGCATACTTATCATAGTTTCTAATAAAAGCCACATTTTCAAGCATTCTGTTTACCTGACTATCATTACAATTCCAAACCTCTATCACACCATGGCAACTCTACTCACAAAGTGTCATACAAATCTAGGCAGCTGGTAGTCCTACTATCACCTTTGTGAACAGTCAAATATTTGAAAACATACAGAGGACTCTCTAAGGATGTCAAGAAACTTGGAAGACTGTTTTGATAGCTCAGAACAAGGCAAATTTTCTTGCAAAGAAATTTAGCAGGAACAGACACAGAACAACCAGTGGAGAACCCATAGAATCATCATAGAATGTTAAGGGATTGGAATGGACCTTAAAGATCATCTGATCCCAAGTCCCCCTGCTATGGGCAGAGACATCTCCCAGGAGACCAGGTTGCTCAGTGCTCCACCCAACTCAGCCTTGAACACTGCCAGGGTTGGGGTACCCACGAACTCCCTGGGCAATCTGCTCAAGTGCTCATCACTGTCACAGTAAAGAATTTCTTCCTAATATCTAACCTAAGTCTCCCTTCTTTCAATTTCTACTCATTACTTCTTATCCTATCACTGCAGTTCCTGACAAAGTGTCCCTCTCCAGCTTTCCTGTAGGCCTGCTGCAGATACTCTGAAACCTGCTAATTTGAGGCCTAGCTAAAACTACCACAATGTGGTTCCCCTACTTTATTCAGAATATCTGGGAAGAAAATGAAACTGCAACTCTGTGATCCTCACACCATTGGAATGCATTAGTCTGATTTTATGTGAACTGCATCATGAGTCAGAATAGCATTAACCACCTGCACTTTGCTTAGGTCTGGTTTATTCCAGCAACGCTCTGAGCATAACCTGTGATGGTTTGTCCAGGACCCATAACAGCTGCACTCAGTTCTGAGCAGGTTGTCATGCTAGGGGTTGTTAATAATGGTCTATAACACACCTTGACTCCTTCAGTGAATCCATACCTGATTATCCCAAAGATATCATACCCATGCAAAGATCACATCCAGAAAATAAGATGGAGAGTCAACATGCTAAAGGCATGGGTGTTTTAATTGGTTGCTTGGTGTCATGGTCTTCCCATCTATCTTTAAAACTTCACGTTTTGCAGTCCCACAACAGGAACAGTGACTTTCTTGTCCTTTTGGTGGGATTCTGGCTGAATGCATTTACCTGCATTCCTCTGGATGCAGAAATCTGCAAAAGGAACATGCAAAAATGTTGTGATTAACTCCTCCATGATTTAAATGGTAGCAAGCAGAAATACTTTTTTTTCTTTTTTTTTTTTCAAGGGGAACCTGCATATAATTTATGTATATTTTAACAAACATGGTTTAATTCCACACATTGAGTTAATTCACTTTAGTTTTCCAGTGTCCTTTGGGAGACAAGTCCTTTAACTACATACTGCTTCAGCAGGGACCATAATTCTGTTTGCAGAGTGTTTCATTTAGTGCAATTCAGATCTCCACAGTGCCTCCAGGGCTATTGGATTACAAATGTTATGTAATAATGAGACAATAACAGTAGCTAGATTCATTGAATGTCACAACAGCATTCTTTCTGATTTACAAGAGGTTGTGAAAAATCAAGATTAAGCTTCTGGTCTGTAATAGATATATGTTACAAACATCAATTGGCTTCAGGCTGCCTAGGAAGTTCTCTGTAATTTCTTCTGGATATTCACAGAGACATGAATTAGAGGGGCAAGTTGCAGACACTGCAGCTGCTAAAGATAGAATGAAAGAGATGTTATACATTAAAAAACCCCAAACAAATAAACAAACAAAAAAACCCAAACAAAAAAAAACAAAACCAAAACCAACAAACCCAAAACACTTCTTACCAATGAATGAGAAATATCAGCTGCCAGTGAGAAAAAAACAATTATTTTATAGAGATCTTAAATTGCATCACTTTTGTCTGTTTTCTAAAGCTTTTTTATTTCACTGAAGAAACTGCTAAGACACTAAGATTAAGAGCTGTTGCAGTACCATTAGAGGCTAATACTATGTGAAAGTCCACATGTTATTGCAAGGACACCTTTCCTTACTGACTGAGCAAGGGCAGAATAGTTTATCATTGACAAACAGAAATAATTGAGCCACAATTTTCACAAGTGATAAAATGATCTGTCAAGTTATAAAAGTTAACTGAAGTTTACTGTTAAAGATCTCCTATAGGAAGTTCTTAATTTCCTGGTGGGAAGTAAAGCTGAGCTTCAAGATGGGAATGCTGAAGATCCCTTTTAGTGTTTTGGTGGACAAAGGAGTTGTGGAAATGTGGTCTTCCACTCCCTGGAAAAGCGCTTTCACTTCTGTTATGAAGAATAAGAAGATGGGCAATGCCACTTTAGCAGGAAATAATCCCCTGTAGATATATTAAATAAGAAAGTGACTCAAATTCTACATTTCAGTTTCATGTCAGAGTACTCCTGAGACAGATGCCTGTAGAACTTGTTTCTCAGACTTTTGTATGGCTGCATTAAGCTTCTGTCTGAGACTTAAATAGACTTTTATCAAGCTGCAAAGAAATAGCGGAGATTTATTAACAAGAACCTGGGTTATCCTCCCTTTCTGGGGTGGGATGTTGCAGCTTCCCTGTGTACCAACTATTCTGAACAGTAATTAATGCTTTATTTGCTTTTGTTCAGGCACAGAGAGAATACACACCTGATTTAGGACTCAGAAGTTCACTTGAGGACCCTGTCCATTTGATTATCTGTATTTCTGTGGAGCAGAGCACCATCTAAGTCCTTTGACTCTAGATATTGACTACTTCTCTGGGTCTTTTTCAAGTGTTTTCTAAGATATTTCTTTCACTCTACATGAAACAGACCCAATGAACTCTCTCCAAATGAACTTTCACTTTTTTAGAATAGTGGAATGCTCTTTACTTTCTATTTCCATCCTATTAGGCAAAAGATCTGCGCTCTAAAGGTGCACTCAGTTCTGAATTGTCAGCTGTAGGCAATGTCAGTGAAGTTGTTCCCTGAAAAAAAGCTCAACTAGATGTACAATACAATAAATATTTAGTGATAAAGCATATGGTATTCTTCTGAATTTCAGAAACAAAAATGCAGACTACAAAGATGCATAGAGGTAGAATATCAAGAGGCACATTTAACTATAAGTTCTGCTTTCAGGGCTTGCTTTCTGAGCCTGCTAATTTGGGGCCTAGCTAAAACTACCACAACATTTGAATTGTATAGTTTAATTAAGGACACTCCATAAAAATTCAGTGGATTTCAAGGACAGCATATATTAGATATACATTATTAATAAATTAATAATGATAAAGTAATTTTAATAACTATTTATTAAATTTCCAATAAGTTGTGTGATAATGTGCAATACTGCACAAAATACTATTAAAATATATATACATTTCCAAGTGTTTAAAGACAAAAGTGAGAATTATTGACTTAAGATTATGAGACATAAATACAGAGGGGAGAAAGGAAATGCAGATTCAAGTTCTAATTTTCACTTCCTCCCCAAAAAGGGAGGGAAAAAAGGGATGTGTGTAGTCATTTTGTCACGTCCAGTATACATATCTATGATATTTCTGTCATGTAACATGACACAAACTGGATTTAACCACACACTTGAAAAAGAGTTAGTTCATGGGAAGAGAAGAATCAGTGTATATAAATATGAAATAACAGAACAACATATTTCTAATACAAGTAATGTGAATTTCTGTTTTTCTGCAGATTAATTGCCAATAACAAAAGCCATATGATGTAGTCAGCACTTACAGTGAAGATGAAAAGTGGAAACCTGCATTCTAAAGGTAAACTTGGACAAACTTGCCTTTAAACTTTTAAAGGCACTACCTGGAGAGATGGAGATATTGTCTCATTTCTTTTTCACCTCATGAAGGTTTTTCCCCTGTTCTTTAGTGCTATGCAGGGATTTAAGATTTAGCATCACTCATTTTGTAAAACACGAAGGCAGTAAAGCCTCCACTATTGCACTAAGCCTAGGATCAGAAAAAACTCAAAATAATGTATATCTGAATATCCTTGACAATAACACAAACAAACACTAATATTTTTGCTTGTGGCAAGTCTCAGTAATTTTGCAAATTACACTTTTCATTTATATGTGCCAGTTATCATTTAAAAATTTCAGCTTAAAGAAGAATCTCAAGATGTTGTGAAGCAGTCCTGCAGCATTGAGAATATCTCGTTTTGTCTGATTGTACAATGCCAAGGCATATCTCCTGTTTGACCTTTCTGCAGCGCATGCCAAGAATTCATCAGTAAAACTAAGGTTCAACATTGAAATTAAATCACAAACAGCATTATCTTCATGTACATAATGGATCTTTTATAAAGAGACAGAATTTCTTTTTCTTTAGACTTAGAGAGATTAAGGTCACATCACAGTATGTTAAAATACACAAACCTTTATAATCTTTGGCAGATTTATTACCTACCACACACTCACAGATCTCTGTGAATCTCTGTAATTCTTAACATGAACAGCTGGTAGTAAATAACCAAACATAAAGTGCTTGATGGAAAGAGAAAGACACCTTCTTATATTCCCAGCGAGGTTCTTCACTGGAAAGCTAATCAAAGAATGATTCACAAGAAAAGCTAAAAACAAGGTTTAGTTTGTTTTTGCAGATGTTCCAACTTTTAAGCTTTAATTTATAGTGCAAATATTTCAGTAAACCAACAAATACTAGGGTCTGAGCTTCATAATTTTTATCAAAAACTTCTAGTTTATTTTTTTTAAACCCATCAGATTTAGGAAAGTTTTCTGTTTGCAAATACTTCAGAGTCAGCTAGCTGCATAAGAGAAAGATTTAACATGTTACATGGTAGAACAAAGAAAGAGAAGTAAAATCCTAGTAAAATATTAGGTAGCATTAACTACATATATGGGGATATTTCGTTTTGGTTTATATACTTTTAGCATTTAAGTTGTGAAAGGTTTCTGTTGGAATCTTGGAAGGAGGGTCTTGCAAGAAAGTTCTTGAGAGTTTTTCCAGTGCTTTCTAGAGCTGGGCTGTTGACAAACATCCTTTCTTTGCCTGTAAGTCTTTAAACCTTGTTTAACTGCAACAATTGTTCACATGAACAGCGCGACTATTTTATTCCCAGCATGGTGCAGGGAACACACACCGTTCATAGACTGAACTCGTGGCAGCCCTGTACAGCTTGTAGTGGGCAATTGAGCTGCATTTACTATTGTGATCTTTGTCATTGGCTCAAGACAAATTGCAGCCAGGACCACTGAAATAATGGGATTTGGGGGGAGAACAGTGCACAAGTGAAGGAAGCTGGACTCCAGACACTTCCTCTCAACAGTCATGTTTTGCCTCCTTTCAGGACTTCAGAGGGATGGGGAGTATGTAAAGTCCTGCAGAAGGAGACACATTATAGCCTCATTTGGTGACAAATTCATATTCACATGTATTTTGAAGTGCTTTTTAAGTTCAGTGAAACTCTTTGTTTATGCAACCTACACTTTGTATCATCTGCAGTTTGTTAAATGATGATCTCATTTCCAGCTGTCTTTATCATTTCTCATCTTAGCAAAAGCAAGGCAGATTTGGGAACGAAGCTGTATCACTATCAGAAATGCTTAATAGTACAGAACACAGCATACATTTCTTGAGACACAGAAGAAATATCACTTTCATCCTCTCTTGTTTATACTGCCTTCAAAGAAGGTGCTGAATCAAGTTCAAAGTTCAAGTCTTTTAAGCATTTGAAGGGTCGGAGGCAGAAAAATTAACTGAAATTATAAGATGTTAATTTTCAGTCTTTTGAAAGAGCAAAAACAATGGCAAAATACATTTTTGCAAGAGGAAAATATTTTCTCAGAGACTTGAGTGTGGTCCCTGGGGAAAACAGGGCTCTTAAAAACTGTCTTCAATAGCCTCCTTTTCCCTTTGTCTCTGTGTTTACTACAAACTCACATGCCAAAGCCAGAATAATCTTATCTGTTCTTCCCTTGGGAAGGCAAAAGAAAGCACAGATAGGGCTGCCATATAGAGCAGCCGGTGCATTCAAGTATTAAGGTAATAACAACAGAACAAGGTGGAGTTGAACAGAATGTAGTAGCATAGCAATCCCATCCACGTGTAATGGTATATTTTTGGCTCATCTACAAGGTATGGGAAAAGTTAGATTTCTTGTACAGCTCTGCATACTTGAAATTAAACTTCATTCTACACTCATGTCCAAGATCACTCTGAACATAGCTAGCCACAAATGAGTACTCTAGTGTTTAAGACACTTGGCTATGTTGGCTAATTGCCTGGACATTTTGCCTGGGGAAATCAAATATCTATGTTGTTAATGGATTACCTAAACACAGGTGGACTTCTGAGCCTGAGCCTCAGACCTCATCACTGGTGTCAGTCCCTGTGTGACTTTTGCATTATCTGAGCCAGACTTTAACTAAATTAGGTAAATTATTTTTCATCTACTGAGAATCTGTACAGTTACTCTTCAGAGCAGATAAAAATGAAATGGTTGATACATTTGTTTTAGTCAATTCAATTTCTTGATAATGCAATTGCTTGACTGAACAACTGGAATACTGCAGAGTAAAACAGAAATATTTCTGTTACTAAAGGCTAGCATTAAATTAGTGCTCACACAAGCAAGGGCTTGTTCAGCTGGGCTGAAGTATGACTTGGCACCACAATATCTCAGTAACACTGAGTCACAACATTTCTGAATCTGGAGTTGTGTAGATCATATATCAGTCATTGTTCAGGTCTCTGCTTAATCCAAAAGTTTGTCCTTATGAGTATAAGGTAATTAAGACAGAGGCAGAGGTTTATTCACTGAACTGTTTTACTATGTCTTTTGATTTCCAGTATGTTCTTTAGTTTGTATTTTGTTATGCCATCTCCTCCCATGCATAGGCCTCAGCTTTGCACAATTCCCTGAGCACAGTAACCCATGGCTCTTGCATGCTAATTGTTAGCTGTTTCCTCTTACCTTTGGAACAGGAATGGAAGAAAAAGTGAGTCTGCCATCTGAACTTGTTTCACTTACTTTCTGCAAGATTTCATTGTTCATTTTCAGAGTGGAAGTGCCTTTTTCTTCACACAGAAAGCATCCTATGTTGAGTCTTTTGGTTCCTCTCCCAAACCTGCTTTTAAACCACATATTTGAATTCATTCCAATTGTGTCATTTTAAGCTTTTCTTTCTTTGCTCTTTCCATTCTTCATCCTCCACTTGAGTTGCTGACTCTCTGGTCATTTTCTGTTGGCAACAATAAAAAATATATGTGTATATAAGTTGCCAAAATGATTAATTCTTCATGACTGTTTCCTCTCCTTTTCATTTCCATTTTCCCAAGCCTTTCCATATGTTCTTCAGTCTTTCATTTCAATAAGTAAAGTTTCCAAGTTGGCCTATAATGCAAAGACCATTGCCACAGTCTTTTCCCCTTTTTCTCCTTCTCTTCCTCTTTCTTTCTCCTTGGCATGGTAGGAGTCAGTATTTCTACAAAAGTCTGCCTCAAACACTGGGCTCTGTGCCTTTGGGAGAGTGAAACAATGTTGGGAGTCACTGAGAAGCTGTGTTTGCCAGGGAAACCCTCTATTTCAAGTGTTCCTGTTCTACTGTTATTTTTTCCTCTCTGGATTCTTTTTATGGTTTCCAGGCATTTGACTGCTTTATTTGATGTTAGTACTAGGAAGCATCATCAAAATGGAGAAGTAAAAGAATCTTCCCATCTGTTTAGTTCAGTGCAACTTGATTGTAGAGTGAGAATGAGTAACAAAAACATCTAATGGATGTGAAGTTTAATGATATCTAGTTGTAGTGAAATTGATAGCAAAATACACTAATGCTGAAAATAAAAGTTGTAGGGGAGTTAATTTTTTAATTCATAAATTCATTGTTCTTGACAAGAGAATTCAATACCAATGCATATAATAAATCACATCCTGAGACAGGCTGGGGGACCAGGACATGCCACACATTTAAGGATATTATTAATTTACCTCAAGCAACCAATTCCAGTGTTCTCATAGATCCCCATGCTTTCACCAGGTGATAGATGAGTTCAAGTTTCATTCAACTTTGATGTCCAGGTTGAACAGTTTAACCAACATCCTTAGAAAGGAACACTGAGACTGCAGATGACTTGTATCATTTATACCATCAGAGACAGTTCTGGAGAACTTAATGTTTAATCATTAGTATATTACAAAATATTGCTGACCACCTACTAGCCACAGCTTACTTTAAAGGTTTAGATTAATTCTGATGTGTGAATTTCTCTTCCAGTGAGAGTGTCAATGATGGGTTAGTCTGCTACGATCTTTGCCTTCTTCATTCTCCCCCAAACATATTTATATGCATACCCAACTCACATTTAAAGGCAAGCAAACTCCTCTCACTTACTGGTAAGCTGCCTTCTAACTCTTTTCCCCATATTTAAGGTTCCTTTCTTTTTCCAAGAGTTAGTTAGAGGAGATGTGTACAAGAGCCACAAGACAGATCCTTCATAATCACTTCTTTCCTGTCCCTCTGGCCCCATGCCCTTTCTTTGACATTTCTAATCTTTTCCTTTGCAAGTTATTCACTTACTTGGGTACCTGTACACTGTTCTGCACTTGATAGTGGCAGCCTATCAGGATGCAGCACAGTGGAAGTTTTCCATTGGAATGACATCCTGCTCCATTTATTTCTCTCCCCTCTCAACATATTTTTAGTACAGCTCCTTGTGATCAGCCATATTCTGGTGCAAGAAGTGCCTCTAGGATTTATGTTGCTATGCTTCTGACTCTCTTCCTCACTTCTACCCCTGCCCTTCCCACTCTCTCTTCCCTCTTCCCTTCCCTCCCCTCTCTCTCTTCCCTCTTCCCTTCCTTCCCCTTCCCTTCCCACTCTCTCTTCCCTCTTCTCTTTCCTCTTCCCTCTTCCCCCTATCCCTCTTCCCCCTCTCCTCTTCCCCCTCTCCCCTTCCCTTCCCTTCCCTTCCCTTCCCTTCCCTTCCCTTCCCTTCCCTTCCCTTCCCTTCCCTTCCCTTCCCTTCCCTTCCCTTCCCTTCCCTTCCCTTCCCTTCCCTTCCCTTCCCTTCCCTCCCCTCCCCTCCCTTCCCCTCCCCTCCCCTCCCTTCCCCTCCCCTCCCCTCCCCTCCCCTCCCCTCCCCTTCCCCTCCCCTCCCACCCAAATGAGGCCATCCACAGCATCTCCTGGGTGTCCAGCCCGTCTCCATCACACTTCACAATTGACCTTGCCTTGCTTCCTGCTGCCCCTCTCCATGGTGTCAGAAACATAAGTGTTTCCCCAGAGCTTGCTTGCTTTGCATCCCCATGGTCACAAAGTGTACTAAAAAAAAAGCACCCTGTTGCTGACTGGGATGGGGATGAATCGTGTCATAGTTCAGAGCACTGTTGTCGCTCTGGCACCGAGTCACCATGCTCAGTCTCTGCCAAGGCGGGTGTCAGCTGGTGAATTATAACATTGGCAGACAGGACAGAGATAAGCAAAAAACACAATGACAGCTGCTACACAGAACTATTCTTTCTGGCCTGCTGAATACAGTAATACATTGTGTAAATAAAGACAGACAGCTTCATTATGCAATTGTCTGTTACTGGATCTCTGCTGAAGAAGTACTATTGATTCAGGAAACTATACCCAAGCTCATCAGACTAATGTGTTCTTGCTTTTGGACTCCCAGTGTAGTAAGAAACATAGTATGTAACTCTCTAACAATACTTCTACAGAAATATGTTCTCAATGGAGAAAGAAGGACCTAGTGATAATCTAGTAATTTAGTTTCTGATAAATGCTTCTTACACCTATTTGAGTCCAGAGCAAAACATGAATATAGATACACTCAATGATACAGGGGGTCACTTTACAATGTGAGATGCAAGAAGGCAGCATTTAAACAATCTTTCAAATGGCCCCATTCACCTTGTGCTTTAACCTGAGGTCACTGAGCCCCTTAACTGAACAAAATTAAGTGAGAAATTACTTCAAAAATATTCTCATGGGTGAAAAGCAGATGGAAGTATTCATTTTGCAAATAAAGGAAGAGAAAGCTAAATCAGAAGCATACTGTGCTGGATAGTGCAGGGCATCCATCTTTGGGAGTACTAGGGAGCACAAGATTTTTAAACTTAAAAAGAAAAAAAAAAGTAGGAGTATAAATGGACTGTAAAGAAAAGAGTAAGCACTATTATTCTCAGCAGGAATTAGTCAGCTATCCAAAGCTCATGAGAATGATTCCAGTCTTCAAGGGGCAATTGTATCCAAACTGGCTCTGCTATACATTTGCTGGGATACTGGAAGCAGTTGTGTGAACTGTGAACAGAATATTGAGAAGGGAGAAAATCTGTGGGAAGCTACTCTTGATTCCTAAATTGACTTCTTTTTTTTTTTTCCTAAGTGTGAAGAAGGAGTGAGGAAGGTCACAGCTTATTTTAAGCCCATTTGAGGCTATTTTGCACTCTCATAAGAGGTTATTTGCATTATGCAGTTGTTCTAAAAATACGATTGCCTGAACAGGTCAAGTTAAATTGTTTGCATAGATGCATTGTTAACTAAGGAGTAGCATAATGATGAGCAAAGGTCTTCCTCAAAATTTTTGCAAGACCTTTGTGCTCTTGTTTATGAATGAGCTCTTATCTAGCCATCTCACAGCCTGTGTAGGAAGTATGCAAACATCTGACTTCACCCAAACCCTAGATGACCTCTGCTAGAAAAGTGTTACAGGTATGAAATGGCACAAACAATTTTGAAGCTGAAGTTTTCACTTAGCAATTAAAGGGATATGTAACAATGCCAAAGGGAGACCTTGGCCAAAATAAGGTGATAATTTTTGAAACACTTGTAAAATCACAGTCTGCTCCATTTGGGATTGAATACCATCAGTTTGTGGTTCCATTTCTCTACTATTTCAGTTATGTGAGTAAATTCACATTGCAGGCAGCATTTTTCCTATGAATGTCTCTGGGATGCTTACTTATTAACTAATTTTAATGGCATTGCAACTATTAAAATTGAAAGCTTTTCAAAGAAATGCAATAGTTGTACAAGCTGAAAAATCTATTACTGCATCTCAGATGTTTTCTGGAATAAATTATTCTAATTCTAGGAATACACAGACTATTATTAGCGTACATGAAGTAAATGAGTGAATTAATATGCTTGTTAAAGATTCATGAATCCAATATTTTAAGTCTTCATTCTGTTTATCTTGTCAGTTTCAGTGGGCTTGGCTCAATTAATTTTTAGGTCATGGTTGCTTTGAAATATGGTCAACAGTCTGAAAACTTGCAAACCCAAAAAGAACAAAATTATTATTGGTAATACCACTTAACCTAAATTTTCAACATTTTGAACAGTAATCACTCTGTTGGGATCCAGCCAAATAGAATCCTATATGGTTATGCTGTCCACCTTTGCCATTCATTGAAAGTACTGACAGCATTGAAAGGAAAAATAAGTACAGAGTCAGCAAATAATATTTATAAATAATATAAATAGAGAATATTTGCTGTCTAGAAAACCCTGTTTTTTTAACCAGTAGGTTTAGAGTGCTTACAAGGGCTGCAGGAAAGTCACTGCAGGATCTTGTGGGGGACATAAAGTTTCCTTCGCATACTTATTCTTTACAACCAACAACATCCTTTTCCCATACCTGCTGCAATGTTGCTAGAGATCCATGTCTAGAATTGAATGAGTGAGGTCTGCATGCTTCCACCCACCTCCTCCTGCAATTGCAGTCCGACTCCCATTCTTGTGATCATGGCAGGAAAAAAAGAGAATGGAGAGACTGATTGCTATGGTAATATGTGTATGGGTGATAGTGAGTGCACCCCTTAAGGAAAGCAGTTTAGATTTCTACCTTAAAGAGAAGAGAGCTACCAGGAGTGTGTGTGTGGGGGGGGTCTTGTGACCAGTGAGAGGCTTTGGTGTATGTGAGGTGAATTGGTTAACCAATAATGTCATGACATGTTGGATGTGAGAGGATATAAATGGTGTGGATGTTACTGGGTGAGAACTAGATCTACTAGGAACTAGAACTATCTACTAGGAACTTCTACTACTACTACTACTATGAACTGTCTGTGAAACTATCTTGAATAAAGTCTTGTAAGCCTTCAAAGTCTTCTGATGCCTGCTGTGCCTGAGCTCTTCGGACCGTCCTTCACACTGCACCCTTACTCGGGTAAGACGTACCCCTATGTACTGTTTGAATGGCTGGATTCTGCCTTTTCTTGTACAGGTGGAAACAATATAATGGCTGTAGTCATTCTGTTACTCTTGCCATTTGCTGTCCCTAGTCTTACTCAATTTAAATAAATGTGTGCCCTGGATCATCGTGTGAGTGATTTCCATCCACATACCTATGCAACCATAAATTGGGCTTTGCAAAATAATTATTTCAGGATGTAAATAATTTCGTTAAAAATAACTGAACAAAGGCACATTAATGTTTCTGAAAGTGGAATGATATCTTCCAGTGTCACAGAACTCTATGCCTACCTAACAACTATTTAGGCTAAACATTTATTGCTGTTCTTCTTTTGCCTGTACATATCCAGGGTGTGATATGATTTCAATTAGCATCATACTGTAGTAATTTTGCACATGAACTCTAACCACTTTTGCAACATTCCTAGAGCTATGAGTGTCTGGACTCTTGACTACTTGGCTTGAATGTCACAAAAGAAAATATATATACACGTATTTTCTAATTTCTGCTGACTGTACCTAGATAAGACTTTAAATACCATGTTACCCTTCTCTGACTTCATATCTGCAGTTTGGAGGGAATACAAAGCTGTGGTATGCTATAAGGAAAGCTGTTCACAGGCATTTTCAACATTTGAAGAAGCTGGAAATCTCTAAAGAGTTTTCTCTGAAAGTTGCAGACCAAACCATTTGAAAAGCGTTCTGGATGCTAAGACTGAAGCATGTGGTTTCACAAGTGATTTTCAAAACTCTTTGTCTGTGAGCTAGTAAAGATAGTTTGAAGAGCTTAGTGCAGCCTGATGCTTGGTTTCCCCTCACTGCCCTGCCAATCCATGCTCACAGCATCCCTTGTACTCTTCTAGTGCAAAATTGAACAACATAACTAAGCTGTTTAGTTTGCAGCACAGATAGTTCAAATTACGGTAGAGGTTGACAACAACAGAAGTCTACGAAATAGAAAAACTGTTCAAAGAAGGCCAGGGAGGTTGCTGCTTGAGAGGCTGCATGAGATGCCCTTCTCTTGACTGCTATCCAAGTACATACATGTCCTTGCCTCACCTATATGACAGCTATAATCTGGTCAGAAAATTTCCTGCACCAAGGCAAAAATCTAAACAGATTGATTTTCCCAATCCACCCAATTATAATTTGTCCATTCTTCCAGACAGATATTTCTGAATATGATCATGACCTCAAAATTGCTTATTCCAGCATACCTGCAATGACTGCTCAGAGGTTTCTTCTTCTTTGCATTTGTATACATGAAAAATAACTGCAATCCCTCCCTCCATTCCTTCCTTCCTTTCTTCCTTCCAGAAGTTATGCATCATGAGGTAAAGGGGAAGTGGGAGAAAAACCCCTGCTATCTTAGAAAAAAATAGGAAAAGAAAATCCTGATTAATATTTCAGGATCCCAGTAGTGTGTCAGGGCATATCTTCAATGTATACAAACATCTTTTCTCCTCCTACAGGTGTTGGGATCAAATCCTTAAACATATGCTCCCAGAAAATTAATTATCACTTTTATTCTTTTTCTTGTTCTTCACTCATTACTTATTACTCAAACAAACTTTTGTTTTTCTAGAGCTAACTCACTAACCCACATAATACATTCATTATATTTTGACAATGCAAAACAGAAAATAAGAAAGAACATCAGGATTTTCTGAAAAATAGATACTTCAGGTAGTCATCTAAGGAATTCAATATAATTTCAAATACAATGGCTAGAAGATTGAAAGTTATTTCAAGATCTCTTTAGGAATTCCCAAAGTATTGTGTGATGCCCTGGAGTCAGCTGGAATAAATGAAATACAAGTTAAAGTTCATACAAGATAAAGTAAAAGATATTGCAGAAAATAAAGTACAAATGTGAAAACATCACCTCTCTATTTCTTACCAGATGCAGATCCCTAAGAAAGAACTTTTCCAAGCATCCTAATCCTACTTTTGTTAATATAAAAGCTATATTTAAGAGTTAGTTAATATTAAACATAATTTTAAAGTCTTTGGACAATAATAGTAATCCATACAAAATATTATTATTGACTTTTGAAATAAATACAAGCATATGGAACTGTGTTATTTCTTGGACATGTAAAATTATATACTGATGTCAAGCAATTGACCTTCAAAATATGCTAGTAAGCTACACAAATGTTAGTTTGTGTTATACAGTGGAGTCTGGTGGTACTTGTAGTTGCCATAATTTAAGCAAAGACCTTTAAAAAGTCAGCAGAAAGGCTTTATTTGAAACCTTATGCACTTTTGAACTCCAGCTTTAAACAACTTTATGCCCCATAGCAAAAACAAATCATAAAACTTCCCTTTTCTCTACCTTTTGCTACAGCTTTCTCTCCCCCAGTCTTCTGCTTCTCCTGTCCCTGTCCATAGGCACCTTTCCTTATATCTCAGAAATATTATGAGATGCCTCATCACAGAAAACAGAAGCTATTTTCATAGGGTAGAATCTATTCTTCACTGAAACAATGTCTCAACACATGAGTGAAAGTTGTTTCATCATATTCTGCTTACTTTTGCTAGATGAGAATCTTCCCCACTGTGTTTTGTCTTCTTCCTTGTTTAATGTATGGTAAGAAAATCACTGTGGAGACTGTAATTTAGTAACTTAAAAAACATTTTCTTCCAACATCCTGAACTTGGATGTGTTAAATTCTTCAGTGCAAGAGGCTAAGATACACTTGGGATTCATTTGGCCAAATAATTTCTTGTGTTTACTTGGAAATCATGACCAAGATGAAATTTGATTTAAAAAATGAAGAAAACATCTTTGACAACACATTGTTCTAAAATATGTTTTCCATTTTCTGCTCATATCTGAAATTCAGAAGAAGAAAATTCTAACTGCAGACAACAACAAAATCTATTCTGGCTATAATTACTGAACTGATGAGATATTTGATGTGATCTTATCTGCATGTCTGTTCATGACTGGATCCTAAAGCAAATCCTGCCAGTGTTGCATATTCCCATTTGCTAAATAAGAAAGCAGACATGAAGTCAACCTCGGGGCTAATTTCTGATCTAGAAATAAAAGCCTGGGTACAGCACAAAATGTTTATGCCAGGGAACTGAGTTCTTGAGTTTCCTCTAAGCCCACACAAGGTCAGAGGGATAGGAGACAGAAGATTTCCCCCGGATTCATCCTGTCCAACATGCATTGGCTTGGGCTGTGAAAGTGTCCTCCATGGGTAAGCCCTTGTTCCAGTCTCATCTGCCCTGTTTCCAGTTGAACAAACTTATCACTGCAGTTTGACCCTTGAGTTGTGTCTGTTTCAGGGAGGAGTTTCTGTGTGCTAGGTCTTCTGTCCTACCACTCACCTTCCCTCCTGAAGTAATACAGACATGACACATCACTTTGCCTGAAATTCCTGCTAAATTTAGGAAGACCCTGTCTAAAGCAGATACACAACTTGGGACCTAAGCTGACTGTGTTTATCTTAACTTTCCCAATGCCTTAATTTGACCTGAAAACTTGGATTTTAAATGACCTGATTCTGATATTTGGCAGTTATCTATTGTACCTATATGAATATGTGAGGAAGGATCAAAGATGCCTATGGCTTGTCCTAGCAAATATGACTTAAACAGAGTCAAAAAGGAGTGCGTTTTAGATGCTAAGGGTTTTGATCAAGTCTATACCTCTTTTTATGATTTCTTTTCAGCCCAGAAGCTATGCTGAGGTAGATAGTCCTTGTATCTGAGTAAAATGCCCTTGCTTCCATGTTAACAGGAACATTACAAATTTTCTTTTTAGTGCCACTTGGCGCTGGTTTTTCAAAACAAGCTAGAGGCACAAGCAGCAACAGTGCTAATTTATTACAATCAACAGTGTTTGGAGAGGTGAAAATAATCTGAACCTCCACCCATTTCCCCAATAATAAAGAGCAATTATGCAGCCAGCTTCCCCCATCCAGTGCATTAACAATTGCAAAATTGATTCGAAATGCTATATGACTGAGATGGCACTGAGTATTTCTCTGATGTCATTCCATACATGGGTTTTTGTTGGTTTTGTGTTTTTGTCAGACATTCAGCCTCTCCTGAGGAACCCTGAGCTGCAAACATCACCTACTCATACTCCTTGAAAAGTCTGTGAATTTACAGGCTTACAAGCCACCATGTCCTCCATCTCTACAAGCTTTGCTTTCACTTCTGAAACCAGTCTATGCTTCTCCCTGCCATCCAGCTGGTCTTCAATGTCTCTTTTCTTTCCTCACTGGGGAACACCTCTTCAGCGACTTTATGAGACCAGTGCTGTGACTGCTTTTGTCTCATCCCATATCACTCCCTATGGGCTTTACAGTTTGGGACATAGCTACAACTCTGTTCCCCATGCTTGGAGTTAGCCTTTAGACTTCACAGAAGTGACTCAGAACTAGTTTGAAATGTCTGTAGGAAGGGTGACATCCAATGTGGTATAGATCACAGCTATATGATTTTTTTTTAAATTAGCAGAGCTTGCTGGCAATGCAGTGAATAGTTTTGGAGGCTGAAGTTCAAGGGTAGAGTGAAGGAGGATGGTCAGTGTCCTGGACAAAAACTGTGAGGAAAAGATTGCAAAAGGACCTACAGGAAAAATATGACATGCCTCTGTTAAAGTATAAATATGCAGGAAAAGGGAGAAGATAAAGGACTGGGAAAAAGAGAGAAAGAGAAAACTAAAGAGAAAAAAAATTTGGAATCCACAACAAAAAAAAAGTAAGTAGAGGAATCATGAAAATTAAAATGAGAAGAAAAAAAATTAATGAAAGAAAAACAAGAAAAAATGTATCCAATTTTGGAATTAATAATTGCTATTTATTCATATATGAATGCATTTCTACAGTATCAGTATTTTCCTGTCAGTAAAGGAGATGTTGAAAAATCAGAGTATATATGAAATGCAGAGGGGTCTATTGCAGTCCTGTGCATTGAGACATGGAGATTTTCAGGACAACTGTACCTGCAGAGTGTCCTAAGTCATTCGTTGTATTTCTGTTGCAACTTTTGCTTCAATTGGCCTACAGTTTGCAGTGTTGTTAACTGAACAAAAGGATGGAGAATATTCATATATACTTTATCTAGAGAAATCTTACCATCCCTGGCCAGAAGAATAGGACTTTATAACTCCGTGAACAAGGATATAGTGTCAAGGCACCAGCTAAAATCCAGAGAAATAGCTTGTCTACTCTCCTTTCTGCCCATCAGCCCTTTTTTTTTTTTTTTTTGTAATAGCACATGTATTTTAAAAATACAAAAAAACCACAAAAGAACCTCCTCAAATATGTGGTTTTTTCAGTTTCACACCCCTGATAAAAGCACTGGGATATCACCCCTTCCTTCTTTGCTTTGCTTGGGAGATCTTGCAACATGGTCACCATGTTTATGAGCTACGAGTAAGAAAGAAAGTGTGAGCAACAAGGCACTTGATTCCAGATATTATATAGCACACTCTGGACAGTGTAGCAGATAATGTAATCTTAGAAAGTTAATCTGCAGTTTTGGCGAGGCACAGCCCTGTCTACAGTTAATCTAAAGATAATTCTCTATTGTGTGTATGCTCAGTGTCATCTCATTCATTGATATGTGAATGTGCGCATGATTAAATGATGTATGTATTCTATTAAAATTATTATAATGCCTTGATTTTGTACCCCAAAACTAGTCTTTCCAGTTTTTGTTTTATACTGGTTTGATCAGATCTGTAGGATGCTGTGAAGATGAAGACAGCTAAATATAACTACTATTATTAATATTATGTGAAATCCCACACTGTGTTTAGCTTTTCAGAAGGAGGGAGAGCTCCATGTTTTTATTTTTTAAAAATATGTGGATGCAAGGTTAAGAGCGTTGGCGTTAAAAGCAGTCAGAGTCAGTGTATATTAAATGGACATATTTGGCAGAAAACAGGGAAACGACCTAGGAGCACAAGCACAACAAACAGAGATACAAAACTGTCAGCAAAACGTATTTCTGCAGTCAAACAGGAAAGTGCCAGGAAGCGTGAACAGGGACATAGAAAATAAGGTAGAGGAAATCACTCCAGACACGTACATGTGGCATTACAGTCTATAAATTGGGTCTCTCGTATCCAGTTTTACACCCTGTATCACAGAGGTTGCAAAAAGCAGGCACAGAAGCCTAGCAAAAGGAAAAGTCTAGAAGTGCTGAAAGAGTGGCTGTACTAGATTTGCAATCCCTGGAGTGAAAGTGAGTAAAAGCAACAGACAATTTAGCCCATTATCTCTTTTCTGATTTGTGACTTAAAGTACACCAGAGGCATATTCAGTATTTTGGAGAATTTTTAAATGTGTTGTTATAGTCAGGAACAAAATTATGTGTCCTCAATGTAAGGCCATCTCCTATCATTTATTTTGAGCTATTATTAATTTTAGAATACTTAAAATGTCACCCACTAACAAGATTTTGAGGCTGATGTTAATATGTACCGTTAGAGTGTATGTTTTAAAAAAAAAACACAAAAAAAAACCAAAGGAAAAAAAAAACCAGCAATTTATTTTGAAGTTTGAAATAAATTGTATATATTTAAATAGCTAAAATGTTGAAAAATTTTGGATTGGGGTTTTTTTCCTGAAAAAACATCACAGCTAGGCTTCGTGAACGAAGATTTGGGAAGGGCATTACCCACGCTTGCTGCAAGTGTGCTGCTGGCTAAAAAGGCCGATATGGGATAGGCAAGTCCAGTCACAAAAGGCACAGTGGAATGTCTCCTTTGGCAATATTGGCAACAAACGGTTCTTTCTGTGTTGTCTTTTCTCATCTCCACTATGTTTTGAAATAAAGTGCCACCAAATACACACTTATGTGCTCTTTCCCACTTATTTTTCTGCATCATGTCTACATTGTTGGAATTACATCTTTCTGTTTCACACCTAGAAAATGTAAATATATGTACATTTAGTGTTGCTTGAAAATACAATTCTCCTTGCTGTGTGTCTCTAATTAAAGAACAGACTTTATGCTCTGATACTTTGCTTTAGATATTTTGTGTCCTCTTTCCACTCACTTATATAAAACATGGTGTTTTATTTCTTTGGTGTGAGCGATAAAACCATAAAAGCTACCAAAAAGTAGCTAAAAGTCGTTGTGTGGAGGAGTCTTGCTTCTCTGTAGTCCCTAACACTGTACAGAACTTGTGCAGAATGAAAAATCTACAACTGCATCACTGCAGCATTTTAAAATATACAATTCTATTCACAGCTTCACCAATATGTATCTTTATTTACCTGTGTTACAAACAGACTACGTATACTGAAGCTGCAGGACTTACAGAAGAAATGCCAGTCATCATGTTTATTTGGCATTGTCATCTTTCATGTGGAAAGACTTTCATTGTTCCCTTGTGTCAGTGCAATACTTTATGAAGCTATAGATCACTTTCATGGTCTTGAATCACGTTTGGTCGTTTCTTACAAATCAAGTCGGTAATAACTATAAAACCTCATCATTTAGTGTCCATCTCAGCTCACTCATTTCAGACTACTACTTGCCTCTGAGTTAATTATGGAACATTTTGTTGCATCATTTATGCTGTAACAGGGAAGGTAAGGCTATGGGGGAATTTGCCTTTCTCCAGCTGAATTTAAAGGTGTAGGACTACAGCTGAATATGAATGCTGTATGTACAAACTCCATGTGTGTAGTTCCATCCCTAAGAGATCACGGGTACTTTTGGTTCTGGACAAACTGCCTGTCCATTAGCCATATAATCTCAGGATGCTTGTCAAGCTGTTGAGTTTCCTCATCAAAAGTCCCTGTGAGATGATCTTTTTCACTCCAGTTCCCCACCCTGTTGTTACTTGGCAGTCTTTCAACCCTTCTCTCACTTCTTGTACTGACCTCATGCTACCATCTCCTATATAACCTTAGCTGTATACTTGCACACCAAAACCACCATGACCATGAAGATGCTTTAGACGTGACTTTAGGTCCGTCTTTATCTAGAGATAGCTAATATTATATGGCTAATTTCATGCCCTTGTTTTCAATATGTCCTAGTCTGCCTTCCCTACCCTCACACCACCAAAACTTGCAGTGCCTGAACCATTGCTTGCAGAGAACTACCATTAAGCTTGTGATACTTGAAATGTAGACTGTAATTGGTATAGAATTCAGGTGTTATTTATATGAAAAAGAGGTGTTAAAATAAGCTATGCACAAAATTAAAAGCAACTCATCAGCGAATGCAACATATGTTATTCTATTTTCTTGTTTAGTAGTAAAATTTTAGGGCTAAAAATCGACTAACTAATTTTAGCTACGGTTTTGTTAGTCACTGCTTTCACCAAAGAAAATTCCAATGTACATGGTAGGTAGGACAGAGCTTTTCCTCATGTGTAGCCTAAGAACTTTCCTCTTGCTGCAAATTAATTGAAATAAACATCTAGCAAGTGGGATTTTTTCTGTGAATCCTTCAAATTAAAAAAAAAAAAGCTATTTTAAATAAGGTAGAACTGAACTTCAGCAACAGCCTTTGGGTATCCAGCTGTCTGCTTATGTCAGCATTTGACTTTGCTGACACTCTATCCAAATGCTTTTGTATATGGGCTCAGTTTTCTTTAAACATTTTGGCCCATTTAATCTTGGCTGAAAATACAACTACCAGGTCTACCATGACTGTTTGAGTTGGCTACAGGGAAGAAGTCAGTTTCTGGCTATGTAGCACTGACAGGAGGAAGATTAGACTACATATGTGAGGGCGTTTCCTATATATTTTAGGCATGATCATTTGAAAAACATCATGCCTAAGTAATGATTAGCAGTTAAGAATGTCCTGGTCATTTCCAAAGGGAAATGTGGATTTTGGAAGATGATCTTATTTTGATTTCATGGGTTTTAAATATGTGTCCTGACCAAAAAAAAGGGAGCTTCTAGCTGAAGTTCGGAAAAGGGTGAAATTAAACTTCCAGTTAGGACTGGATTATCATAATTTGTTTTCTGCAGCTTTGATGAATAAACTGACATTTCACTTATTCTGGCCATGGAACAAGACCAGAAACTGTCTGTAGAGGCACATGCAGAAGCTCCCACTGCTGCTATGATTCTGTTATTGTCAGCAGCAAATCGAAAATCCAGCGAGGAATTGAAGCATCAACACTACATATTTTAAGTATTTCTGCTATGAAATTAGTTCTTCTGGGAAAGATGGACCTAATTCAAAACAAAACGAAAATGGAGATAGCTACAGGTTGAAAAAAATTCACCTTGCTACAATCTTCATTTCACTGTTATAAGAATTAGTACTAAGACTAGCACAACAGCATGATGCAAGTCTTAATTTCTGCTTTAGGGTCATCCACAGCCCAAAGAACATCCAGAGCACATCTGTGATCCTTTCTAGTATAAAATTTGATATATTTAGCTACCTATGTCCAAGTTTTCTGTCTGCACTCTTTTGTTGCATTTTCTCATATCAACAGAACGCCAGGAGCAATATTGGTAGATTAGTTTAAAAATGGATGCAGTAGATTGTTGTAGTTGCTTCTTTTGTCTCACTTGTGAGCATTATTGTACCAATTTATCGTTCAATAAAGAGAGCTTACAGTCCATACCAGAATTTTATAGAGTTTCTTCCAAGGTAATTCACTACTTTTCTCATGCTGTATTGGATTTTGTAAAGGCTATTGATCTTGAATGATTTTTTCTCTTCTGGATTCTCTTTACAGTGTCTTCACTTTCCAGCATTAGTAGATGTTTTTTAATACGTGTCAAGGGACTGTACCACATCTGTTTCAAAGAGGTCACAGATTCGACTTCTTCCCTATTAAAAGCCAGTAGAAAGTAAGTCCTAGCTTCGGAGTAGAGGAGAAGAAAAGAAACAAGCTAACCAAAATAAAATAAAATAACCACACCAAAAAACAAACAACTAAAAAAAATAAGCCAAACAAACAAAAAGCCCTAACACCTCCCCATAATAATAATAATTAAAAAAAATACTGACAATAAAAAACAACCCAGACATAAACAAAAACCTCTCAGTCCTGATTTAATTGGGTTTTGTTATTACAAGAAATTAATTTGGAATTGTCCTATTTAACTGAAGACAAACTTCTTTTCAGCTTATTCTACCCGACCAAAATATCTGTGTATGTAGTAGTTATTAATCTATGGATGATGTATCACCTAAAAAAAAGCCATCTTAGGGCACTTTTCAGTGGAATGACTCTAGTATCAGTTAAAAATAATGAAGTATAAAAGTAAGAAGAACTCATTGCTAAAAATTCATATATATTCCTTATCTATAGTTGCTACAAAAACCTAGAAGTCCTGTAACTTTCTCATTTTGCTTTCAAAACTCTGTGGAAAAGAAATACTGTTTTTATGACTTTTTCAGAAATATGAAGTAAAAGGTTTTTTTCCTTAAGGCAGAGAAATTATGTTGAGAGGGAAAGGGGTAAAGAAAGGAGACACCTGTCCTCCTATTTTTCTTTTTTTCTCTTCTGAGAAAAAATAAATCACATTTCTTTATACTAATACAGTCCCAACCAGTTATCTAGTTTTCAATAACTTGATGACAAATAAAATAAGACAGTAAAATAAACCTGAATTATTGTCCTAGTTCAGCAGGAGGGACCAGCTAACCCTGTGGGGGGGTGACCAAAGCTGTGTATTCTACCCCCTCTATTCATTCACCAAGGTCAATGGGCCATTAGCAGCAGCTGCCCAGGGAGCCATTATCACCTTCACACCCAGCCTGAGGGGGGCAGAGCTGCTAATGGGCCATCAACAGCTCAACACCCCCTGGCTCCCAGAGTTAATCACCCATTGTGTGAGTCCCTGCCCAGGGGGAGGGACTGAGTGCTCCCTGAGGGTACATAAGTGGTGGGTAAGAAGACCTTGAAAACTTCTCATGGGATCCAGAGCAGCAGCAGGACCTTGACAGGAGGAGATCACCGCTCTCGCCCAGACCACAGCCCTCACCTGCACCAACAGGTTTTTTTTTTCCTGTTGCTCTGGACTTGGGGGAACCACAGGGGTCTCAGCACAAGGGCAAACAAACCCCCTTGGGTTTGTGCCCCAGGATACTAGGTTATACTGCTGCGTTTTTGTGAGTTGAAAGCAATTTCCCTTGTGTGTTAGTGTTGTTATTGTAATATTATTATTAAATTTTAGGTCTGACTTATAATCTCTCTCGTGGTGAGTTCATTTCCCCTGCTGGTTCACCTTTAAACCAGCACAATTATGAAGTTTCAGAACAGCATGAACAGGAGTGATAAACAATGTTTAAAAGCTCTGGAATATTAGTGACAAGTCATGGTTCAAGATTTCAATCTGTCACTGAGACTTTCTTGGAGATATGCTTTCACTAAACCATTTCAACAGCTGCATAATTATTTGACTGTTTGAGTAATATTGGAGGTTTCTTTTTCACCTTCCTGAAATCAAGTATGTATTTACATAATTCTGAAATACCTAAAGAACAGATTTATTTTGTACACAGTATTGTAGATTCTTTATCCAAAGAATCTCAAGGCTTTCACTAAAACAGCATACAGCCAAGCATTGGGTTTAAACACACTCTATTAAAACAGCATGTTACTGAACAGCAGTCAATCTAAGGTAATGGATTAAATCTTACTTTTGAAAGACATTGAGTAAAAGCTAAGCTATAAGAAATGTATTTGACTCATGTAAAAATGCTTTTAAATGGGTCGAAACCTAATCTGGCATAACAAAAAAATGTCCCAGTTGTAAAGGATACAAGCTCACATATTGAGATGACACAAAAAGAAGCTTTCAAAAAGCACAGCAAGTGACCAGAACCCCAAAATGAACAAATATGGCACTAATGCCCACAGCAGACTATATTAACAAATTATTGGGAAGGTTGTGGACATTTTAAACTTGCATCAGTTCTCAGAGACCAGATTGGCCTAACATATACGAGTTTTTAGCCTGTGTGAAGCAAAGCTTATCTGCCTAAACCTCAAGACTAGTTCTACTGATGTACTCAGACATGACAGAGTTGAAACCTGAAGTAACCTAGAACATGGCAGAGAGAACATGAAAATGATTCCTAACCCCTGATCTTCACATGTCCCAAACAATGTGTGTAGTAGTTCTGGTATTGCTTGTGAAGTGAAATATTTAGATTCTAAACTGCCTGGGTTATTGGGTGGACCGGGGAGGCGATGGGGGTGGGTGGAGTTTATTGCAAGTGCAAGCTGAAGGAACTGTGTGTCAATCTCCCACTAAGCCTTTTATAAGATAATAGGCACCCAACTTTTATACTACTGCTAATTTTTCTGTAGTAAAGTCGTAAATTGTGGAAATTATTTTCCCTGTAACTAGTCATACTTGACACTGTTGAAGCCATGTCTAAAATACCATACTCACTTCTTAGTCCCAGAGTCCAATGTATATATGGGGTAGGGTCTGGCTGGAGTATCAACAAGATGGTCACAGTCTCAGATCATTTGGCCTACAGCAAAGGGTTGAGGGAGCTCAGATTTCACCAAACAAAGAAGAAGCTAAAGGTCAATTTTTGTTTCTTATGAATTCCTCCTTTATTGCTTTAGTTCGGAACATTCTTCACTACTAATATTTTTTGTATACATATTATTTGGAAAATTATATACATATACATTTGTTTTCCATTTTATTTACCATTATATGTTTGCAAATAATTTCAGAAAGATGTCTCCTTTCCTTACTAAAGCCTGAATGCCATTTATCAGTTTAATCTTAGTTAAAATTTTTCAATCACTAACACTCAGTAGCAATAAAAGAAAAAAAAATGCAGTAATATCACTGTTGCTTTAATTTATATACAGAAGAAATAATTTCTATTGACAAGCACATCATCTTAGCAGTGAATAGTGTGAAAAGAACTTCCATCTATTTTTCAGGCAAATGTGCACAAGAAAGTAGCCTATGGATACAAAAGTGATGTCTAAAGTCTGAGGAAAGTAAAAAGAGATTTTGCTGTTACATGAATGCTGTACATGCTGTTCTGTTAGCCATTGCAGAACTATTGATGATTCCAACATTTTTCAGTCACACAATTAAGTTATGGATCCCTGTAGAGTTGAAGTGTAAGGGTAATAAGCCTGCTTTCCTTAGTAGCTTTTCACGGGCCCCTGAGAAGTAATCCACCAGCCCCCAGGGAGCTGTCTAAAGTAATGTTGGAATAGGTTGATGTGCTTGAAGATGCACCTGAAAAATGTAGTCTGTAAGTACAGAAGGGTGCCATCCTTTTATTCTGACTTCATATTACATCTGGGAAAATAGTCAAGTGATCCATGATTATTTTCAAATGCCACTGCAATGAAAAGTTAAGAAATTATCCTTATATGTACATAAGACATATGTTTGTAATATAACTGTATTTATAAACGCAATGGTGAGAAAAGTAAATTGACAGATTCTATTTCTCGACTATAGAATCTCAGACCAAAGTGTGTTTGTGTATGTAGATCTATAAGTGCAAATACCTCCTGCAATTAAGAGCTTTTAACTTTGCAGGGGTTTTTCTGTTGTTGTTGTTTTATCATTATTATTAAGATTTAGAGCTTGTATATTCTGGATTCTTCTGAACTTTCTGGTTATTTTTATGGCTGCAGTGGAACACACATGGATGATAGCTAGAAAAGATTATTTTTCAATTTGTAAATATATCTTGATGTCATCTAATAGAATATTGTTGGAGAGATGAAGAGCAAATTATCTTTTTACCTCAAATGGTTTATTGAAAAATAATGAAAGAAAGATGCAAGAAGAACATATAATATCAAAGAATTTGCCAAAATTTTGTGATAAATATGACAGATGAACAGTACTGGATTGCTTTAGCCAGACACAGATAAAAACTTCAGTGTCTTTCTATGAAAAACAGATTCAAGTCTAGCACAAGTAGGTTCCTTGAGTCAGAATGTATGAGCCAACTCAGCTATATAATGTGAAAGCAATTCATTTATACAGTAATCTTTGAAATAAAAGCAAGTTGAAAGGAACTGTTAATTCCTGTCAGTATCAATTATGTTGAAAATACCACCATTTTCTCTTTCTATGAGAACTTAGTCCATAGTAAAGTATATGTTAACTTAAGCTGAATGGGGAATTATTAGGCTTCATGTAAGTAGTCCATAAAATCAGCATTACTTTGTTACTGGAAGATTATGCAGTCTGCACAATGGAAACAACCCAACTTGATTAAACACTGTACTTTATTGGCTCCTTAGTTAACAGCCTGCAGTGGACAGTCATCTGGACTACATTTGAAATACAGCTGAATGGAATCCTAGCTTAATGAAAACCCACAGGCTAAAAAGTAAATGTTACAAAGCAAGGCACAGAGCAGTTAGAGTACTCAGCACCCACTGACTGTTTTATAAATTAGTAAAAGAATGCCTGAAAATCAAAACAAACTACAAATGCATTTCCTGTTCCTCAAACATGGGTGCTTCAAACACTCTGTGTTCCAGTAGCTCTTTTCTGTGCTGGGTACAAAGCTGGCATCTTTAACCTATCTTCATCTATGGCATCAGTGAGCACCTATGTGTTCTACTCCCATGCTAATTCCTCTAGGACAGGAAAATCTCTCACGTTTTTATAGAGGTACAGACAAGCCCTCAAAGAGCTATTTATCCTGCTACTTCATTAGACCCAAAGAAACACTATCATACGGAGCATACAAGAAAACTGGGACTGAGGCAGAAAGTAATAAGCCTTTAGTACATTGCAAATATATGCAAGCTGTAGTACAGCATGAACAAGACTTTTTTTTTTGGTCAGCATATGTATCACATCTGCATTGCAATTTGCAAACATGTCACCATTTGTTCTTCCCACTCCTTCTGCGTTGGGCACCCCTAGCCTGGCTCATTTCATCTGCAGCTCTCCACATGGCACACCACCATTCTAGCTGTGTGACTCACAGTTCTCCTTAGACATATCACTGAGCTGAGATCAAGCCCAAGAACATCTGCATTGATTAGACCAGGCAACTTGCTAGTCATTGCGTAGTGCTCCTAGTTGTATACATCCTACACGTCTTACGCAGTTACATATGGAGTATGAAATGTGCAGCACACTAGGCCAAAGAGCTCACCCAGCTGTGAATCCCATGGTCAGGAGTGTCACTCCTGCTTTTCCTCACAAGAGATTGTCTGTGGTTTTGAACAGTTCAGAGCCTTTCAAAAAGCACTATGTTGTGTAGCTGGGTTCTTCCTCGTGCAACCTGAAACCTTTCATACCTCTGCAGCCTGTATACTAATACCATTGTGAATGCACAATCAGGTATATTGCATTCTGCCACCTAGCAATAAAAATGTAAAACTTTAACTTCAAATTATAAGTTTTGGATAATAACACTTTTTTGCTCAGGTCTGCTGGTTGTTTTAGTTCTTTGAAAAGTTTGTGCACATATTTTGGCAGTTAAGGCTATGCATGACCTTGACAAATGTTCATCTGTGGCAAACAGCCTGTTAACATGACAGTAATGTTGACCTTGAACTAATTTCTTTCCAAGAATGCACATTGCAGAAGTTCACGTGGAAGTGAAAGAAACAATTCAGTTTTACATTGTTTTCAATTACCTCACATCTGCTGTTGGGTCTAGTAAAACAGACTAAAACCACTGTAAGATACAGCAGAAGAGATCTTAGGTCAGAGCTGTGAAAACAACTGATGTTTGTTTTGCATCAAAAAAATTATCATTTCCTCTACTGAAGGCTGTTGATAAGCACTCCTGGGGCTTTTGGTTGTACTCCAGATGAAAATAATCTTTCTGTATTGTGTCATATAAAGAAATTAGTGTCCCTTCTTGTTGATTTGCATATAAAGGCTAATTGAACATTGAATTTATTTTTGTTTGGCTTTTAACTTTTTTTGTCAAGACAATTTATTAGATAAATATTGCAGAGTTTGCTTATATTTGTCTGTTTCTAAAAATAACAGAATTGTTGATAAAAGCATTTCAGAAAAAAGCAATACAGACTTTCTTCATATTAGAAGTAAGCAGAGGTAAGAAATCATCATGCTATTTATTTTCAAATCTGTCATCATCAAATATGAATACAAATGAAGCCACAGGTACCTTTTTAGACATTCTCTATGTATTATCTTCATATGAATCACTTTCAACACCTCAGAGTGTGTGTATGGAAGTTGAAAAATATTTTGGTGATTCAAGGCAACACACAAATGGAGGGAAAGGCAGTGAGCTGAAAGAACAAAGCAAGCAATGTATGCTTCCATATACCTTCCTTCCTCTGGGTCTTAAGTCATAGAAAATAGTGATCCCCCTTCCTTTTTTCTGCCTCACAGAGGTTAAATGAACATTATTAAGGATTTTGCCAACTTCCAAGAGCCTCAAAGATACAGCAAGTTGCTCCTTTCTAATAAGAAATGGATATCATAGGTCCCAGCAAGATCTGAGGATGTGTGGTCATGTAGTTCAGCATGTAACTAGAAAAGTTGTTGAAAAACATACAATGTTCTTTGAATGATACCATTTTAGATGATGGTGTATGTTGATAGCTAATAAGAAGTAAGTCCCAAGGAATTATATAATTTTCATGCCTTTTGTTTGGACTCCTGAAGCCAACTCCAGCTGCTTCTTTGATCTAGTGCTGAGGCACAAATGACTCAGCTTTGTCATTTGAAAACTGAAGCTTTGTACTGTTATGAGAAAATTCTGAATAAAGCTACTCATAAATGCAATAAGCATTGATATCTAAAAGATATTCAAGTGAATACCAAGTGAAATTCAGTACACTTCACTTTAGACCAGCAATGGAGAAATAGGATAATTCTAGGATATTTCTTTACTTTTTCTGCAAGTATTAATTCACATTCTTAGTGATTGTACTGGTGGACTCTGGCTCCAGTTATCTTCTTTGGAGAGGGACATAAAATGTGAATGACTAAACACGAATTGTTTAGAAAAAATATTCTCACAACACAAATCTCAAATATAGAAAACATTTTAAGAGAAAACACTTTGCTTTTTGCCATGTGCCACCAATTCAAAATTTCTTAAAAAGTGTGTTTAGTATAGTCATCATTAGATTAAAATGTTAGAATTTGATAAAATTAAAGTGCCTCTGTTTTAATGAGGCTCAAATGCTATTTTATGTTTTGTAATATAACCAAATAATATTTTATATTTTCTGTGTATATACATATAAATATATGCTAATATAATAAATATTAATTTCTTCAAATTCCTAAACCAAAATACTTTATATGTGGAGTGTTGGAGTCTCATTTCAACTCCTTTGGTTCAATTCTGAATGGAAAAAATCAGCTTTTGACTGTCAGATTTTCCCATGAAACAGAAATTCTGTTTTCCGACTCTTTCTATATATGTAAAATTGTTCTTTGGATTTCTTCTCAGAGAATGAAACGGCAGATGAAAATTTCAGATGAGCATAACTGCAGAAATCATGATGTGTTTCTCAAGCTGAAAAGAAATCCTCAATTAATATGTTATACACTGCAAATCATTTTCCCACTGCTAGTGATAAAGTCTTTTGATGATGAGATGGAAAGGAAATGTTCTGAAGATTTTCTTGATTCTGCTGGATAAAGACAGAGCACTAGTGCCCTGGAGCTTGCACATTAAATAATCATAGAAATAAGCCTGGAAGTCATAAGGTAATTTATTTTGAATTGTTCTCTTTTCCAGACTTAAAAGGAAGAATGAAAAAAATTCCCTTACTTCCAGTGGTGAAGGAATAATAAAGTTTTCCTGAAGCTGACTGTTGTTTCAATGTATGACAATTTGAGGAGCATAGAGACAAACAAACAAATGAAAAGTTTTAAATGGTATGGAGTAAATATTTCTTTATACTGACTAAACCAAAACTGTGACTATTTAAACTGATTAAATTATGAGGTATTTAGAGCTGATTAAAAGTAAGTCAATTTTTTTAGACAGGCAGTTATATTACCAGAGACTTATAATCCTCTTCCTTTAACTATTCCTTTAACTCTTGCATAAGTTTCCATCCATTCTGATATCACAGCCTATTGTGTCCCAGTGTTCCTACAAGCAAGAATAAAATACTCGAAGTGGGACAGTACCCAAAATAGTAAATCTGTATCCTTTATTGAAAGCAACCAATTTGATTAAGGTCACCTCATTGTCTTCTGTGTTTTTCAAAGTAATTATACACATATTCATTTATGGACATTTTAATATGAACTTCTAAGTGAAAAAAGCAAAAGTGCAAACAAATTGCTTGTCTCTGAAGGTCATGTGTAAGGGATAAGAGACCACTACAGTTAGATATCGTTAGCTGGATTTAACCCATGTTTGCCACAGTTTAAGGGTCTCAGACAGAGTTATTTTACTATTTTGGGAAGCTTTGGAAATCTCATTTGCAAGAAATTATAAACTGAAACGATGCTGCTGTGGTACCAGAAAATGTTTTGTTTATAGTTTAAAAGTGATATATTTAAAGGTGATTCATTTTGTCTGTTCACATCATTTAATGCAATTAACCTCCAGCTTTTGGAGGAGATAAGGGATTTGGGATTTCTTTTCAGATATTCTGAATTGGATATGTTTATTCTGTATAATTCTAGTGTCTGGTAATTAAGCATATATTGTATCATTCCCCAGATATATTCCTCAAAATAACACATATTTTATTGTTTGCTTATTCTTTTTTACTTTCATTCAATTTTTAATCTCAGGAAAGGCAATACTAATAACTTCTTACTCAGCATGCTATTAACATATTTTCTGTGCACCCTGTTTAGGCCTGAATGAGGTGGCATTTTTCTCTCCCTTCTAAAATTACGTAATCATGAAAAAAATCTTTATTTAATATATAAGACAATGTAATGAAAAAACACAAGAATGTAACAACTGAGGAAGATTTTTAATAAGTAAATAACAGTGGCCTTTCACTTCAACACAGTCAAAAAGCTTTTAATTCACAGGCACATTTGCAGCTATATATACTGATAGATATAATTACCAGTCACATCTATCAATCTGTTAATTATAAATTCAACAGGTCTCAACTTGCAGCAACTGGTATGGCTTTAGTTTCCACTCATATTGGTCATAATTACTGCTTTACCAAAAAATAAGTTTAATTGTGGGATTTTTTCAATAGTTTAAAAGTTATATACAAATCAAACTTTCTTATGCTCTTCTCTGTTAAATAGTAAGGTCTTCAGGCCAATGGACTATTTCTCCTTTATGTCGTCTACAGCATTTTCCCAAACAGAGCCTTCCAGTATGAACAATTTTACTGTCAGTCCCTGGGCTGATATCCAGAATTTGGTTCTCTGGCCTCCTGCATAAAACCTTGGGTTTCCTTTTTTAACTCTTTCCAAATTAGCTGAATAGCATTAATGACCAACTGCAAAGACAGGCATATTTCAACATATGGTAGCGTCACCAGCAAATCCTTGAAGCATGTCTGAACAAGTATTGAACTTTCATCGTTATTAGCATCCACCTACTTTTGCAATGATTACCTATGTCTTGTATCTCAGTGTTTGAAAATCTGAAGGAACTTATGCTGAAGGAAATAAAATTTCTTTGTTTGATTTTTCCCTGTGTGCTGTCTGTTGGTATCTGACATTAAATCTAGCTGACAGCTGCATGTTCAGCATAGTAGCTTTTGTATACAGTATGTAAGGAGAATCACTTGCCTCAAGGCATAAAGCAAAACAGGAGTGAAAAATATAAGAGTAACAAGTGTGCAAAAGTACAAAGTAGGAAGGATTTTTCCCTTCTTCAGTTTACCAATTCTGAAGACTGTGGGGAGTTTTGAGTGTCCATATCCCCTCCAGGAAACAGAGAATCTGAGCAGATATTTCCTGCGTCGCAGATGCTCCAGTCATGAGGCCATGGGGAAAAGGGGAGCCATTACCATGGTGTTAAATATGCCTTAAGTTTGCCAATTGAACAAGTCATGGAAAGTAAATTACACAAGACAACTGTTGTTTTGTGTCTCTGTAAGCTCACTATAGAGTGAATTAAAGCTGGAAACATTGTGGGGGGCAGAAGGGGTGGGGGGGGGGAGGGTGGGAACTCACCAAAAAAATCTCCCGAAACGCAGAACTGAGATTTGAATTAAAAAAATATTAATTCATTCAAGGCAGAATGGCTGGACTGGACTGTTAAAGTTTCACATATCTTCTGCTATCTTGGGCAGATGGGCACTCTTCTGGGAACTTAAGTGTTTGCTCCCCAGCCTTAACATACCATGGTAAGGAGTATCTGGGGTATCACTGGTTGCTTATATTAGCAGGGAAGGATAAGAGTAAGTTCCTCTGAGTAGTTGTCCAGGCTAAGATTAATGTTCAGAAACATAAGACAGAATGACTATGATCTGTGAAAAGAAACAAAAAGGAAGGGGAGGGGAGGGGAGGGGGGAGGGGGAGGGGGAGGGGGAAGGGATTTCAGTTTTTTTGGTGGCCACTAGAAATTTCTGTGTAAGTAGAGTGAGTTACTGAACCAACAGATATTTAATGTAGACATGGCTTGCAATATATTCTCTGACAGTGTCATGAGTAAATGCCCATCAGTCAGCTAACCAACTGATAGTGCTCTAAACTTCCTTCGGTGCCAACAACAGTCATTCAGCCTGCATAGCTCCCTGGGCACATCTCTCAGCAGAAAATCAAGGCTGGAGCTTGGGCCTCCACCTTTGCTCTGCAGATTATTCTTTTTTCACTATGGAAATGGCTTACTTTCTGCTATTAAGTCTCGTTTACTGCCATCCTAGGAGGATGTATGGAAAATTCTTATGTGTTCCCTATGGAAATATATTACCAGTTTATTATAGCATTTCCTCACATACATTTTATTTTCTTAGACCCTCAGGGGAAGAATTGCCTTACACTGTTCTTAGGAATTTGAAAACTCAGTTGGATCCAGTCGTATTGTATCCCAATGCTAAGTTGATCATTCATTTGACTGTCATTTACTTACTGAAAGTATAGGCGGTGTCTGTTTCCCAGCTAAAATTGTGTGCATAAAACTAAGGAAAAGTAACATAAGGATACTGACTGCAGATTTTTGCAACCCTTGATGAAAAATGTCAGCCAATCTGGAATGTTAAGAATAGATAAATATGTACTTGAACTAGCCAAATATGGACACTTTTCAAGGTAAAGTGCTTAGGGCAAAGAAATGCGCAAAAATCAAAATGAGTGAAAGCTGTGAAGGAAAATTCTAATATCCCTCTTTTCGTCATAGGAAAATTTTTTCTATCTTACATTTCAAGACTACTGAGCAATGTAAAAGACTATTCAAAAGTGTAGGCACAACAATTTTTTGAGAAACTTTATTTCTGCATTGCATATTTCACTGCATCTTCCTTTTCTTGACAGTTTCCACATTTAGAGAAAATAAATCATAAAGTCCATAGGCATCTAGCATCCTGCAATGTCATGGACAATTGTCTAGACTATGTAGATTATTAGTTAGAGTAGGCTTTTTACCTAGACATTTCTAAATAGATGCAAAATTCACCAGGTTGTTCAGGGTAGGAATTAATCCTAACACTAAACCGAACTGGTGAAACTGAGCTCCCACTGATTCAGAAAAAGTTACCAGTGATAATCCTGCAATTATGATTCAGTTAAGCTCACTGCTTCAGATCTGTAAGAGATGGAGAGTCAAAAAAAAAAAAGGGGGGGTGTGGGGAAAGTAATTCAGAGGCTTGATTAATTTATGATATTTTGAGGCTGTCAGAAAGTGAAAAATTTTGCATCTGTCACATTCTTGATGTGCATCATTAGTGTGTTTCTAGTGACTTGCTCAGTGTTTTGGTGGTTGACAGTCGTAGGGATCAACTGTATAAAATGGTTGGTATTATTCAGTCTATCAGTCTGTATGTTGAATTGGATAACTTGTATGTAAACAAAAAAATGTCTTCAGTCAAATTTCTAACTTTTTTTATTGTCTGAAAAGAAAAAAGGGCTTTATAGGGCAAACTATAGAGCAACCACAAGATCAGGCAGTGCAAATAACCTGCCAACTGTAATGTTTTCAGATGAGCAGGCTTTGTTAATTCCCAGCAAACTTATCAAGATGATTTCAGGGAGTCATTATATTCTACTATCTTTCCAAAGTGAAACTGAAGGTTAATAATTCTGCAAAAGACGTTCATGGTTATATCTTAGAGAATATGAATTTTTACCATACTAGTCTGTTTTTTAATTGAATAAAAGGATCTTTTACCAAAAACTATAAGGAAGATCATTTTTCTAGTGATTTAGTACAATCATTTAATAGTATTTGTGGAGTGGATTTACTTGGCTTACAAAATTTACAAAGTTTTGAGATGCTGGACTTATACTGTTTCACCATGTATTTGTTGATCCAATGTCTCAGTATGAAATATATTGGATCTTATATGTATAAAATTTATTTCTCTACACAATTTATGTGATGACTAACAGTCACAGAATGATGAACTAGTTGCATATATTTGCATTTGTCATGCTCTAGTGTGCTTGGTGCTGTCTGACTAAAGTAATGACCACTATAATTTTTTCACACAAAGTGAAATGTCACTATTATTTTCTTTGTTATTTTCTTTATTGAGAAAAAATTATCTGTTTTCCTAACATAATACGATTGGTTTCCAGCAGAAAGAAGGTAAAAGAACTGTAAAGAACACTGTGGATTTCTTCTTTTCTCAATATAAAATATAATCCTACATCTACTGTAAGATGATTTTAAGCCTAGCTAAGATATATTTAAAATCTGTCCTTGATCTTATTAAAACAATGAGGACAAAACTGGCTATACCAGACAGTCAGGTGTTTTCTGGGTGTTCATTGTCATTTTACATCACAAAGCAGCAAGGCTGCAAACCTGAAAAAGAGATAGGTACTTTTGACCCACCAATTACAACTTCATCGTTAATATTATCTGAAGTGGATAATCAATACATAAGCTTCTAATTGTGGTTCATTTTACAGGAAACTTTTCTACATGGGAAGAGTGTTTTATACCCAGAGCAATACCCTCTGATGTCTATGGAATTGCAGCACAGTCTTTAGTGCTAGGCTCAACTGAGGTGGACCTGTGAATAGTCTCAAACCCTGTCCTCAGCCTGGGTCTTAGCAGGCAGGCTCTATCTTGTAAGTTCAAGATCAATTTGCAGAACTGATTTTCATTGTATTTTGGAGTTTGTGTAGGTTTTCAATGCTACAAGACATCAGCTAGAACCCTACTGTCTTTAACACATGATATTTCATAGTACTATCCTATTTTTTCTTCTCTGCTTGTCTGACTTCAAAGATGTGACTATGAGAAAGGGAACAGATAATCCTCAGATTTACAGTGCTCATTTGTACATAAGACTTGATAGTAGGTACTTAGTAGCTATCAAGTCAAAGGAAAAGACAGGAACTCTGCTTTATTTCCAAGTGAAAGTGGAAGAATATTTTAAAAGAGTTTCAAGTTAACAAATAATCATCATTATGGGACATTGTTCTCTAAAACTGAAGTAGACAGAATGTAGTAATGGTTCATATTCATTGTATAAATGGGCACTTTTAGCTTCTACTGGGCTTCTAAGGTTTAGATCTTTCTCTCAGGTACACTAATATCAATTGACAAGTAATTACACTGCTATCAATAGTGTTTACACAGTAAATTGCATAGTACAATTCATCTTACACTCAGACTCTTGACATTCACCTTTTAAAAACACCATTTTCAGAGCAACCAGATAGAAATGTTTGACAATTTATTTATTTAAATCAGTTTTTAACAGACAGTTTTCCAGAATACTAAGGTAAAGGCCATCCAAGTTTGTGTCATTTTCAATTCCTTAAGTGCTCTAGGAATATGCCCTCATCAGGAGGCATATTTTGAATTTTCCACTGATGAATGTGATAAATGCTGAGAAGGGAATCCTTAAATCATAAAAGAAATTGATTGTGCTCTGTAAGTCCATTAAGATACTTTTTGTGTTCCCAGATGGTCTCTTAGACTAACTGGTCTTAATTACAGCCTTTTTAGAAATAATGTCTGTGTGTCACTTTTCCAAGTACTCTGGCAGATTAATATGAACTATTCTGGGGTATAGATAATTCACCTTTTGGATCTCAGAGGACAAAAATTTTTGCAGTGTAAGTTTAAGAAACTCGAATCTGCAGCCTGAAAATTGAGGTTTAGGCTGGAACAGAGGAGCCACTTATTAGTACAGAAGACTACAGAACCACTTAGGGATAAGAGTACATGACGCTGCCTTCTGCAATACATGAGCTTGTAGGATTGGAGTTAGGAAAACTTGTGGCATCAGTCAAAATTTTTCCTGTGATTTCACTGGCCTTTCATACTGGCATTAGGGACCCAATTTTGATAAAATCTAAAATTGCTCTTCATTTTGGATGGAAGAGCTTTGCACATGTTAATCTAAAATGTTCAGTTTCTTGTCAGACCTTTGTTCAACTGTCTGTTCTCTGTCCATCTCAATAAAAGTTTTAACCTACATAACACTATTCAAAAACCTGTTCTTTCCCACACAATCTCTGTTCTTGGTGTTTCTTCATTACAAGTGCTTCTTGGAAAGAAACTTGGATTTCCCCAGAACATAGTGAACTTGTGCATGTTCTCTGTTAACGCTGCTATGAACAAACACCCTCTTTCTTTTTCATTGGCTTTACTTAATGTGCAGAATTTTAGTGTGCAGGATTTGAAGTGTTGGCTTGTAAAATTCACAGACAAAAGTCATCTGCCTCCTTCCTTCTTTACAGTAAAAATTAACAATTGATTGAAAGCAGTTTTACTTTTGTAAGTATTTTTATGGCTGATTGTGGCACTAAAGAGGAAACATACAAATTGCTTATTTGTGGTATCTTGAAAGGAAGGTAGTTGCTCCTTTTGTTGTCCTTTTTTGCACATCACTGACTGCTCCTAAGCGAGCTATAAAATGATGATACAATTATGCACAACAGTAATAGAATCAAGCTGAAATATTTCTCAAGGGCCTCTCTGTGTTAAAGGTAGAACTCCCCACTGTTTGAAGCCCTGTGAATGGTCTGCTCCACTTTGGGCAGTTATTGTTGGAAATGTTAGCTGAGATTCTGCTTCAGCTGAAAAATGCTGCATAGGCAGATCCACTGTAGGAGTGTGAGCTCGGGTCTTCCTTTATAGTTGAAAACAGATTGAAAGAGGAAAGGAACATTTCTTCCTGTGGACCCACTCTGCCCTCCTAGCAGGAAGCTCTTTGCAGCTGCACTGCTGGCCACCTGTGACAGCAGCACTCAATAGCTGGATATCCTGTTGTATGGCTCAGCTGCTTAGCCGCCCAGGACGACTATGTGGAATGCAAATTGTGACTTTCCAGGGTTTTAAGCACGCCAAGATCAGGTATGAAAAAAAGCAAGCTGGAACTCACCAAATCTCAGTTCTTTTGGGCACACTGAAAGTAATGCTTTTGGTTTTCAAGACCTGTTCATGTGTGTGGATGTATATATCTGAAAACTTTATGATCAAAACATATCTTGAACCTAAACGTAATTTAGGAAATTTGACATTGAGTGATGAGTTCAATGTCTTGTCCCTCTTCCATAACCCCAAATCAAACCAGTCTTGCAGAACACCTTTATATTAGCTGGACTTATGCCAGGGTTGAATTTGGTAGCATATGTGACAGTTCAAACAAAGGGGCAGCAGATATCTCTAACACCATTTCTTTAAAAAATTCAGATGAACTCTCATGGAAAATGTTTTGTGGTGATCCTAAAGTCCCACCTGCTCTGCTTCACTTTCTACTGTAAAGTAGAACTAAAACCTCCTTTAAGAAACAACTGTCTTCTCCTATAATATGAAAGATATTAATTAATCCAATGTATATTAAAAATACTATTAATCAAACAGATTTGATATCTAGATTTTTTCCAGATGAGCAAATACTAGACTGGGATTTCTCAGAATTGTCAGTCTTCCCTTTTAATTTGAGAATGCCTTTGTTTTGTTTACAGGAACTCATCTTTCTCCCTATGAGTATGTAAAAGGTCATATGTTTCCACAGTGTATCTGCCAAACACTGTCAAAAGAAAGGGTCTTTTGAATCATGACATGCTTGTATTGAAGAGCTCTGGAGCTCCAGAAGAATGCTTATTTTATTGCCCATTTTCTCTTTTCTTATTCACTATTAAAGTAAAATTTATAATCTTATTCCTGTTGATTCACTTGTCCTTTTATTGATATATCTATTTCCTTCTTTGAAGAGCCCTAAGTGCTAAGTCTTCACTGGAAATAGGTGTGCAAGCTCAGCTTTGCTGTGAACTTTACTGCTAGTGTTCTTTCTTTTACAAGCTTCACAGCTGATAAGATTAATTGCTACCCTATGTCTGATTACAGTACATACAAGAAAACAGGAGACCAGTCCACGATAGTGACAAAGTACTCAGGGACAACCACAACTTAAGAGTAGAGATATCATTATTGTACAGGCACTGGAAATTGGGAAATACAACGCCAGAGACCCCTGGAGAAAACCATGGCCTTTTACTGTTTATTAATGCATTTGCTGACATCATTATCTTGCATTAGTTAGCTAATTATGTGTCAAACTATCTTAGAGCAGTATCCTGTTGGTTAGATTGAAGTCTTGTCCTTCATATAAAGATATACCAATGCTCCAGATTTTCCTTTGGTGGCACAATAACTCTCATTATCACTTTTTTGCCCCCAAATCAGTTAAACATCTGGATCGCTTTTTTTCTGTACATATTAGAGTTGATGAGGTCCAGGCATAATGCTTTTTCAGTTTTGAAGAAACTTGGTTCTTAAACTACCATAAAGCTTTTATTCTAAGACAAATGTTCTGCAGAAAAATTCACAAGTTGGGAAAAAAATAGGTCAGATTTATGTCTTTAAGCCTGAATAAAATGCTGCAGTCATAGCAGACACATACAAGGATAAAATACATCCCATAAAGATCATGGGCATCACTGAGATGCATAAAAGCAGATTTCCCTTCTCAATAGTGACAGGCTGATCTTGCTGTAAAAATTGCTATGTAGTATTTCTGCTAAGCAAGAGACCAGAGAGTTATTGTACAGTCTATTGTGGTTACCATAATTCCACCCCATGAATTTCAGTTAGGAAAAATATTGGAGACCTGTAGTATTGGATGGAGAGACTGAAGCTAGGTTATAAGGAGCAAACACCAACTGCATGGTGCTTGCAACAAAGTAAATGTTAGTTCAAATTATTAATATAAGACAAAACCTATGCATTGCATGAGCATGTGAGCAAAGCCTGGCATCAATAGGGTCATGAAATGATTCAATATACAGGACAGGTCAGAAGTCATTCCTTTCTGGTGGAAGTGTGACTTTTTAATTTTTATAAGTTTTCTCTCCTAATCTGAGTGTGCGTCCTGAAGGAGTTTTTTTTCAAGGAAGGTCTTGGAATCCAAGTAGACACTTTGTTCCTCACAATCTGGCATGCAAGTTCAAAGTAACCATAATATCATCAAAATGGAGTGACGCTATCTTGAAATATACATTAGTTAAGAGAATATACTTTAGTGCAATATTAGCCTTTTCTAATCTATACTTTACCCACAACTGAAATAAATTCCACATCATTATGAAATCCCTCCTTTAAGTAATGTGTAATTATATCAATGTCTAGCAAAGCATTTATAATATACATGTTTCCTCTATCTCCAGTCATCTCTATTCAAGGACTAATCACTGAGTCTATTAGCTTTTCACTGCCTTTTCTCTAGAACCAATCTTAGGCTCCTACAACTTGGAAATGGCAGAAAATACACACAGAATAAAAAATACATACGTAGAAATATAAGTGTGAACTAGAACACAGTTTCCTACATCGCCAGCCAGCCAAGGGAGGTGACTGTCCCACTCTGGTCTGCACTGGTGCAGCATCACCTTGAATATTGTGTGCAGTTTTGGGCACCATAACATAAGAAAGATACTAAGCTATTAGAGAGTGTCCAAAGGAGGGAAATAGAAATGGTGAAGGGCCTTGAGGAGAACCCGGCTATTCAGCCTGGAGAAGAGGAGACTGAGGGGAGACCTCATTGCAGCCTACAACTTCCTCATGAGGGGAAGAGGCAGGGCAGGCACTGATGTCTTCTCTATGGTGATCAGCAACAGGACCCGAGGGAATGGTTTGAAGTTGTGTTAGGAGAGATTTAGGTTGGATAATAGGAAAATGTTCTTCACCCTGAGGGTAGTTGGGCACTGGAACAGGCTCCACACAGAAGTGGTCACACCACCAAGCCTGACAGAGTCCAAGAAACATTTAGGTGATATTCTCAGGCACATGGTGTGACTCTTGGGAATGATCCTGTGCCGAATTAAGAGCTGGGCTCAATGATCTTTCTGGGTGCCTTCCAATTCATCATATTCCGTGATTCTGTGACTAATGGGGAAAGATAAGTATAGCTTTCCCACTGGGATTGGAGGAAAGAAGTGAGGCAAAAACAAGACATTCATGTTGCTGAAATTTTAAAGGTTTCAAAATTAATTTTTAATTTCTTAATGGGATGACAATAAGCCATGTCCATATTTACATAAAGAAAAAAACCACACTTGAGAAAGGGCAAGAAGAATCAAAGAAAGTGGATAGAGACATACATCTCATCCTGCTATGACTGGAACAATCATCTTTACCATCTGTTTGCCAGTTATTTCATTACTTTCTCAGCTAACACTCTTGCACTTCATAGGAATAGTCTGTTATTTGTTGCCATATGACACTGCATACCGCTAGTACCCAAACAGTCCCATTCTAAAAGACATAAATAAATAAATAATGCTAGTAAACATCATGAAAACATTTGTGTTAGTAACATGAAGGGAATGAAATGGTAATATTGGGCAGGAAAATGTTGAATCTTCAGGATGTCTGACCTTTGACGAGTTAAAATGATTCTACTGATGTTTTAGTCAGGCAGACTAGAGAGCATTCAACCCAAGTACTCTAGACTTCTACTTCTGCATTTTATATAATCTTTCTAGTTCAGTACATTTTCCCTAAGGGCAGTCTGCACTAAAGCAGACATATCACATGCCACTTGCGGAGTATTCTGAACTGACTGGGCATGAACCAGCTCTCTGCCAGAAGTCACATAGACATACTATGGCACTGTGGAGTCTCAAGCATCTCCGCAAAGTCTATGAAAATGGGGTTGTTTTGTGCATGTTACAATTTTCAATGAAACTCTCAGGTGTAAAACCTGTTTTCATAGGCATTCCCATATAGTGCCAGGAAATCACAGAATCACTCTGTTATATCAGCCTTCCTGACATCTTGGTTTCACCTACCTTTTCCAAGCACTATCAGTGAGTAACAAGCAGAGTATTTTATGCCAGATCTGCCAAAACCGGACTGGAAACTCTCAGAAGCTTAAGTGCTACCGCTCTATAGGTAATGAGGGTTTGGGATAGAAACAAAAAATAGAAAAGCAAGAGTTTTCATTTTTTTCTTTGAAAACAGGCTTAATGAAACATCTATTCAGTGCAGAACCAAAAATCTCTTTGATTTTAGACTTCATGGCTGTTCAGTTTCAGAGGGAAAGGCCCCTGACTTCAACAAACTATGAGAGCTTTTCATCATTTTACAAATGAAATTATAATTGTTAAAATCCACAAAAGAGCAACTAATTTGGGTGAAGCTGTGCACCAAATTCTAAATATAACTGTTATGAGACTGCACGTCTGCTGAGGAAAGCTAACAAGGATAGCTCTAACCTATTTAATGTCTCTGACATGCAGTTATGAGACTCAGCCAATACAAAATCAATAATTTATACAAGAAATCCTGCATGTGTTTCTCCTAACTACCAAATAATAGATGAAAACTGACAGATAAAAGCTAAACTTCAACAACATCTCAGAGAAAGATAGTGTGTACATGCAGGACATCAGTTAAATCTGTTCTGAGTATGCACTATGTGATGATTGGAACTGAAAACAAAACATAGCTGAGAAAAAAAAGTCTTTAGCTTTGGGTAGCAATTAATAAGCTTATTTGGACTCCAGATAATGGACAAGAAAGTCATAGGATATTTAAGAGGTAGTCATGATTCTTTCTTTCAACTTCATTTATGATCACTTTGGAAACCTACAGGGAGTGTTACTAAAAAAGTGTCTGGACCACTCTGCAGTCAGAAACGTAAGATTCATTGGGATACAGAGTGAGCTAGCAAAGTACACAGAAGCTGATTTCTCACTGTCTGGTGTAGAGGGCACTCTCACAGAATATTATCACAGAATATTCTGAGTTGGAAGGAACCTGCAAGGATCAAGTCCAACTCTTAAGTTAATGCCCTATAGAGGTATTGAACCTGCAAGCCTGACATTATTATCACCACGCTCAAAGCAACTGAGCTCTCCTGGCACTGCATCCGGATTCCTATTCCCATGGATTTTTCATTAAGCAGACTTTGAATAAAATGCATAAGCAATATTTCGAGCAGCGTCTAAATGACAAGCACTCCATTTGCAAATGTACCTCCTTAATCAGGGGTTACAGTGTCATATGTTCACTCTTGGGCTTTCATGACTTTCATTACTGGCTACACATTGCCCTATTTTCATCAGCAAGGAGGAAGACATGCATTTTCTCACCCCTGGCATCACTTGGATCATAGTTAATCCCCCTGAGACAAAGGAGTCTGGCTGTCTTGACATATTGGAAGAAAACTGGGCATTTCTCTGCCAGCAGCAGTTTCACATGAAAAAGAACATTACTGCTGTATTTGAGGCTGAATTATGCTGGTACTATGTATCCAAGACAGGGTGTCTTAGAGAAATGTCCCTACTCATTTCAGCAGGTTTGGACTAGATGACCTTTAAAAGGTCCCTTCCAACTCAAACTATTCTACAATCCTGTGAAATAGATGCTGAAGTATACAGTTGGAATGTAGGATGAATCAGGAAAGCGTGCACCTACCAAGCTCCCAAACCGAGCTACCCTTGCCCCTCATGGCCTTTGAGGTGTTGCATCCGGGAGTCATTCCTCTCAGATACTGCAAGTGGGGCTGTGTGGCTTTTTAATGATCCTATTCAAACCCAGGCATCCAACTTGAAACTGGAGCTGTAAAATCTGTCTGTCTGGTCTACTCTTAGGAGGCCTGAGTAGCCAGGCAATGTTTTTAATGATTCCCTTTCTTGGAATTAGAAACAAAACTTCCCTTAAAGTGATTTACTTCAGTTCCTTAGGAGATCAGAAGCCCACAGGCAGTGGTCTTTAAATGAAGAAAGGAAGACAAAAAACATTTCAGAAACTTGTTTTAGTTCACAGTCTCCTATGGAATTTCCTATAACAATTTCAATTCAAAAAGAAAAGCTCTCAAGTTCTTGAAGTATATTAACTTATGAGACTTTTTGTCTCCTGAATTTGATATTCTATTAGATTGTGTTGGCATCACATTTTCAAACAGTTCATATTTTGTTTCAGAAGCTCACTTTTAGCAGATAAGGAAGCAATGCTCTCTGCAGTCATCTTCCCAGATCCCTGTCTGCTGGCCTCTCCATTTCACTGTGTGCAAAACAAAACATGTCCTTGATCTGATGCACCATGTTCTTTGGGTTTGTTTTCTTTCTTTTTTTTTTTTAATTCACCAGCAGTGAACACCAGTTCATTATTTATGCTAACATTTTCTTAGAGGGTGTATGATTTTGATTTGTTTTCTTAATCAGAATACTTCTTTATATTTTACCTCAGCATATCCTTACTCTTCTGTGCATGATCACCCAGAGCAATTGAGAATGCTTGTGTATTTCCTGAGCCTACAATAGACTATATTAAAAAACTGTGGTGCTCATACTCATCTTGCTTCTAGATGAGGGCTAGAAATCCACAAAAGAGAAGTGGTTTCTCTAGCACTTGATAATGCAAATAAATGGGTATATTTCATGGCTGCTTGTGATGATTTGCTTTGGAAATCAAATGTCTTAGCTTAAATTCTACCTAAAGCACAGAGGAAGACTTTTCTCTTGGAATACAAGTTATTCATAACATAGGAAAAATTCCGTGAAACCACAGCCTAAATCTACAGTTGTGTGCTACTCTCCTATAGTAGATAATAGGATAGGGAAGTATATAATAGAAATATTTATTTTCTATACTCATCACACTTCTGAGGAAGCCAACAAAAATTGCTAATAATAAGGAGACTCAAGAGGACCTTATTGTTCTCTACAGCTACCTGAAAGGAGGTTGCAGGAAGGTGAGGATCAGTGTCCTCTCCCAAGTTAACAAGTGATCAGACAAGAGGAAATTGCCTCAGGTTGCATCAGGGGAGGCTGAAATTGAATATATGGGAAAAATTTCTTCACTGAAAGGGTTGTCAGGTATTGGAATAGGCTGCTTAGGGAAGTGCTGGAGTCACTGTCCCTGGAGGTAGTTAAAAGACATGTAGACGTGTTGCTTAGAGACATGGTTTAGGGCTCGACTTGGCATTGCTGGGCTAATAGCTGGACTCGATCCCTAAGTCATTTCCAAACCATTTGATTCTATGATTCTAATAAGAGAGCTCCTCAATTCTGAAGTTTACTACAACATACTAGGAAATGCAGGCAACTGCATTAAGCCTACCAAAACTCTCTTATCTGTAGCAAAACCTCCAATAACAAAATTCATGCGCACCCTAAAATTCAGGGGAAAAAATACTTTTTGAGACAATGCTAATATAGGAAAAGTAAAGAGCAGTCCTTTAATAAGGATTTTCAGGTGCATGGTGCATATAGGTTCACCAAACAGCACCCCCACTGAAAGCTTTCCTATGTACAAAGTATATAGAGACACACGGCGTATGTAGTTGCAGGTAGTATATAGATACAGGCAAATGCCACAGTGCAGGAGTGGTACAAATTTATAGCATTACTTAATTACCATAACTAAAGATTACATCCACCCCAGAAACCATCCACCCTCCTGCCACCTTGGTGCCATTCTTAGAACCTCCCTCAAATCTACCTCTTGGCACGCCTCCTTGGAATTGAGTCGGAGATCTCAAGACCCTTTACTTCTTCACCATCATCATCTTTATGTCACATTCCCTCACTGGAGCTTCTGCAAGGTCCCTGGGTCTTCTACCTTGCTTTGACTTACATGGTATCTTATTATTCTAGTCCTGGTATACGAGTCTCAAGCAAGATGTTCTGGCTGTTATCTGACCCTTGAGACAGAAACTCAAGAATCTAGCACAGAGGTAGAAAGTGTTAACTGTTACTTAAAATGTAAGAAACTTATAAAGCTATATAAAAATCTACAAATATATAAAATAATACAAAAATATATACAAATATTTGAAGTCCTAAGTCATCACTGTGAGTGGCAAAAAGATCCTGGAATCTGGTGAGAAGGTTGTATTTGATTTTGCTCTTGGTGCAGACTTTCAGATCCTCCTACTTGTTCTTATCAGGGCCTTTAACATTTATCTAGATTGCATATTTTTATTGTGAGAGTAGACCTATTGCATGACCACTTTCTTCTCTATGCAGCCTTCGTGGAAAATGGCAAAACCTGATTATAAACTTAAAAAGGTTGAGATAAAAAATCAAGTTACACAGTCCACATCTAACCAGAAATAAATTCAGCTCATAATTAGAAAATAAAAAAAACTATTTGATACTCATTGCCTTCTGTTGGAAACAAGCCCACTTGTTTGGATTTAGGAATGCAACTTTAAGAATTCTGCTTTTTAAAATATTTGTTGGTGTATTTTGCAGAGCACTTCATCTGTGGTTTGTTTTTTTTTTTCTGTGAGTAATGAAATTAATGTCCCTCTTTTATGGTCATGTATTCTCCTCTCTTCATCTTTTTTTTTTTTATCCTTTTCTTGAAATATACCATTGACATAACAAAAATGTAGAAAATTAGATGAGTAGTCTGAAAAAACCATATAGTTGTACAGATAGAGAGTAGTTCATTCCATATAGGTAATAAGAATACACAACACTCTTCCTATTTCCAAGACTTTTACTCTGATGGTGTCACCCAATGAATCAGTGTTATAGTTTGGGCTGGCAAAATGCCAACTGACTGGTACCCAGTCAAAAAGTCCACTCCCAGAGCAGGAGAGTGAGGGAAAACAGCAGAAACGAGGCTTTAAACACAGTGAGGTTTTTATATTTATACAAAGAAGAGGAGAGCTTAACACAGAATATGAAATAGCACATAGTGACAGGGAACAACAACAGGCTCACCGAGGTCACCCCAGCTAACAGGTGAAACTCCAAACCAACCAAAACCCCTCCCCAAAGGAAACCTCCCAGCAAGACGGAAAGAGGAATTAACAGGAATGTGCTCACGTCCACGGGTAAACAGACGTGCCAATCGGCAGGAGGGCCTGATATCAGCAGTCAGGGAGCGGGAACCGTCCTGGTCAGAAGCATGGACCGAAAAGAGGGTGAGACTCCTCCCACCCTGCTTGTTATACTCCCCGACACTTCCTGATGATGTCAGATGATATGAAATACCTCTTTGGCTGCTTAAGTCAGATGATACCTGTCCCCTCTAATCTGTGTCACAACCTTTGAGGCCTGCTAAAAACTGAGGCCTAAATGGGGACCTATGCTGACTAAAGCCAAAACTACTACAATCAGTGACCACATTAGAGAGAGAAATGCAATCCTTGTCCTGAACAGATAGGCAGAATTCCCTGGCTGACCTGTCTGCTCCACAGGAGTTTGGCCAAAAATGTTGGAATCACACCTGAATTTTCAGAGGAGCAATTGTAGTAACAGCCTCTGTACTGTACAACCAGCCTTTGGGCAGTAAAGTTATTGGCAAACTTTTATCATAATGTTTTATGGCATGAACTTGACTTGGATTCAGTTCACTCAGGCAATTTACAAGCAGACTGTTGAAATTATTTGTTATGCCAAAAAGATTATTCCACTTTTTAAACATGGTTGTTTTAGCAAAGTCCATTTAAGACAAAGAAAAGCAAAACAAAACAAAGAAAAAAAAAGGTGGTTTTAAATGTATCATGCAGAGACTAAAACCTCATACTCTTAATTGAAGTTAGATGTGTCAAAACAGAATTTATCCACCAAATACTTTATGTAGCTACTATTTAACAGCTAGTATTTCAATAGACCTGTGATTATTTTTTAATTTAGACTGAAGTTTTGAAAAAAAAATTTTCACCACATGTTAATATATCTGTCAAATTTTCATTGCTTCTGAAATATTCTTTTCTTAAAAGGACAGGACATCATTTTTATTGGAAAACTGAGGTGGAAAACTTGAGGGCTTTTTTTATCCCAGTATATTAGTACAAAAAAAATGTTTTTCTGACTAGCTAGATCTTTTATGGTACCTTTCTAATTATATTTAATTTTGTTACATGTAGCAGCCTGAGGAAGCTTTACATTCTAACCTGCTACAAAAATGAAAAATACAAAATATATATTTATATTAGTTATCACAGTCAATCACTCTCTTTCAAAGAAATAAAGACATGACACTGCCTTTCATAGTTGGCTGTAAAAGTGATATCTTCTAATTTAAGAGCTCTATCTTTGAATATAATTAAACTGAGTATTTAAAATTGTGTCTGGTTAGGATTATTAGCTGACAGAAACAAATTTACTGCCTTGTTAAAACCTTTTACTAGAAAGGATATAACAGAGCTGTAGTCTTTTCCATTTTGTATGGTAACAACTGGCTTGTTTACAAGTTTTGAGCAATTATATGCTGAGAAAGTCCATTTAAGACAAATGCATTTACTTTACTGTTGGAGTGATGAAGTGTTTTGGGGTTTGTTTTTTCTTTGACTTCTAAGTGGACGGTTAAGCATTAGAAAAAATGAGTTCAACTTGACTTTCAGGTACTCCATTCTGAGTTTGCGGCACTAGTAGGTTCTGCATTAACTTGTAGTTTGTCCCATGTGAAGGAAAATTACCTCAGCTAGGTCTGCTTATAAAATGTTGCCAGTATGAATTTTTCACTTGCATTTGTGAACAAAATTACACTGTTAAAGTCTTTTTTTAGGAAAAAAAATTATGCTGGAAATATAGTTCGTTTCACAATATGCCTGAGGTAATCTAGGAAAATGTGTTAACACTGCTATCAAAAAACAAGCCCTTTGCAGCATTTTGCAGAGTGTAACTTTGCAGAAAAGTTACAGTGTTATAGACAAGCCATGAGACTTCCCAAGGGCAGGTGTTTAATGGATCATCAATCAAGCACCATACAGCCACTCACTCACTCCCCCCACCAGCAGGACTGGGGAGAGAATTGGCAGAGTAAAAGGTAGAAAACTTGGGGATTGAGATAAAGGTAGTTTAATAAGGAAAGCAAAAGCTGCATTCTCAAGTAAAGCAAAACAAGGAATTCACCGCTTCCCATGGGCGGGGCAGGTGTTCAGCTGTGTCCAGGACAGCAAGGCCCCACCATGCATAAAGGATACTTGAGAAGACAAGTACCATTCCCTCCTTCCTCCCATTTTATATATTGAGTGTGATATCATATCGTATGGAATATCCCTTGGTCAGTTTAGGTCATTCCTCCCAGCTCTCTCTCCTCTCAACTTCCCATGCATCCCCAGCCCCCTTGCCAGCATGGCAGTACAAAAAGCAGAAAAGGCCTTGGTTCTACGTAAGCACTGCTCAGCAATAAAAAACCCATCTCTACATTGCCTATACTGTGCTCAGAACAAATCTAAAATGTAGCTCTATACTACCCACTGTGAAGAAAATTAACCCTACCCCAGCCGAAATCAGCACATAATATAAAAGGAAACATTTTTGTTTGGACAGTGAGAGAAACTTAGATGGTCTGCCACATGCAGCCCAAGCAAAGTTGGTCAACAAAAAACTTTCTTATAAATCTTAAGACCTAATAGTTGTAGACTGTGAAAACAATGGTTCAAACCTTGGTCATGGAAAATGTAGGGTACAAGTATTCCCTGGATTCTTCCAGTCGCTTTCAGTCCTCAAGTAGCAAACAAATGAAAAGCCACCGACTCCAGGCAAGCTGGCAAAATATGGAGGTAATCCCAGCTTTCCCTGGATGCTAACTTCTCCCCACTGATAGCCCCTTTCCTCCCTTTTTCCAGCCAAAAAGACTCTTTTCTCTTTCTGCCAGTGAATAAACTCAGCACAGCTGTGCCATCTGTGCCAACTGTGCTCCAGTGCACGTCTCGGCAGTGAGGGCCAGGCAGCTGTGGTCTCTCTGCAAAGAAGGATGGCCATTTGGCCAGGAGCTTTGGAAGGAGGTATATAGACCACATCATGAATAAAAATGCCAGGCACATGTGATGGCTAGGAATATCAGTCTGGAAAAAGAATTAGGAGTACACAATTTAACAATGATTTCTTTAATATGCTGTGGATTGGTAGTTTTTGAACAAAGTGGAAGAAAATAGCGTAGAGGACCTGCAGAGGGGAAGGTGAGGGAGACAATGCCCTTTTTGTCTTTTAACAAAAACAATTCTGAAGTGTACCTCAGCAAAACTCATCATTTGAAATCATTTTCTTTTGAGTCCAGGCCTGATGTGCAGCATGTTTCCTTAGTCTTCCCCTGTCATTAATTGCATGTGGACCGAAGACTTTTGTGCTGAGCACATTTTACTATTGAAGGGAGAAAAAATTATTTAATGTTTGAAAAAGCTGATTGACGGGGCATTTTTTTTCCTGATCTTTTAAATGTTTTCAGCAGTGCTTCCTTATAATCCTAGTCAATGCCACTGACCCTTTTACAAATTACTGCACACACTGAAGAGTGAAACTTTATACATGGTTAAAATGAAGATTTTGGCCAGATTTTGACAGCTGTTATTCTAAAACAATGTTTTGGCTCTGATCAAAAATATGACTTTATTTCCTTTTGGGTTTCTACCAGGAGCCACATGACTTATAAATGTGGAGGAGGGGTGGGAGCAAGAGAGCAAGAAGCTCTTTTAGCTGCTTTCCCAGTAGAGATCATGCTACAAAAGGAAATTATGAAGAAATCTCATTTATCCAAGGCATTGGGTGTATAGTAGGTGGTCCCTGAACTACTGTTTGAAGAGAGGTGAAAGTCGTATTTATGTTGCATGCTTATTATCAAAGATGAGATCCTGAACCGCAAGATCAGGGAATGAGGCTATGCTTTGATTTTCTACTCTTTGTGGAAAATAAAAAGCTATTCATGGACAGGTTGGTATTTATATTGTTTGAAGAGTCAGACATTGAACTACCAGTAGGTCCATGAGAACCTCAGATGGAGCTAAGGGGGATGGGGGTAACATGCTCTCAGCAGCACATTGTAATTACTTGCTCAAGTACCTAACTTTCCTGAGTAGGGCCTCAGCTTGGCTTTTGACCACAGGCAATTGCAGTGGTTGCTTTTGCCAAAACCAATTCCGGTTACAGATCATATCAGTGTAAGAGGTGGTCTGAGCATTTCTGTGCTGGGCAGGCTGAGCCTTGGCTGCCAGAGTCTGCAAGAGCCCTGTAACACAGCAGTGTCTGAAAGGTGACAGGAGCTGAGGGGGATGCTGAAATCCTGCCAGGTTTCACTGGAAAACCATTACTGGCTGCAGCAGGTGGTAACTTGTAAGTATAGAAATTATTTCTGTAGGGATTAAAATAGGGTGTTTAAGTAGTAGTACTGGCTGGTGTTTCCAGAGGTACAGGGAAATGAAGTATAGTGCCAATTATAATATTACCTGCAATAAACCACACAAGTTTGAAATGCCCCATTAAAGGTCACTTTTAAATATTGTGCAAAACATTTTAAGTTGAAGCTTTCAGATGAACTCTGATCTTTCTGAGACCTAACACCACCAAGCTTTGCGTACGTTGTCACACACTTTGCACTAGCAACTAGCTGAATTCTGTCTATTTTGCCCAAATACTGCTGAGGGTAATAAGGACACCGCAACATAAGTTCAGGCATTCTTCACTGTCCTTTCAACAAAATATATCTGTCCTGAAATTCTCCATATCTAGAGTGAAAAAAAAGAATTCTAGATGTATGGATTGGAATTTGTGTATATATATATTCTTAAAAAATGTAATGGAAAAAGGAAATATACTGTTTTTCTTCAGTAGAATACCAGCAAGGAAAGGTTTCTTTAAAAAATAGTGTATGTATATGTTGCTTGGTATATATTTATATGTCATTATATGGATTATTAGCTCTAAAACTGGATTTTAGAAGCTGTTATCCTTTGCTAATAATAATAAATATGAAGAATTGAAAACTGTGGACAGAGGGGACATATGTGACAGCTGTCACAGACACATTCATCCACATGGGATATGCAAATTATTTAGCTTCACCAAGGTCACTGTGATTGGCTGAATAACTGCTGATCCTGCAAGGCACTTTACATGACTGAGCAGATGTGCATGATATCAAAAAGGAAAGATATTAATTTTATAAATTTTGAAGGAGTAAAAAAGAAACATGTTTTCATTCAAATGAAAGAGTAATTAAAAATCTTTGAAATAGTAAACAATTTTAAGTTCTTAAATTAAGCTCTTTTTTCTGTCTTCTACTTTTTGAGATAAAGACATCTGAGAGAATGATAGTATTCCATATGCAACACACTTTGACTGGTTTTTGGTTTTTTTTAAGGTCTGAGAAACCTGGAAATTACTAAACTAGCCAGGCCCAACGTCCATCTAATTGGGTATTTTTTCTGAAGGTAGCCTCTTCAAGACGATTGTGAGAGAGAGGCATTGAAAATTCATTGGAAGTAATTATACATGAAGACTTGAATAAACTTTCATTCAGGTAAATCTTACCTTTACCACTGTTAGTAATTGCAATAATTAAACACAAAAGCATAAAATGAACTTTTCTTCTCACAGTTATGGATTGTAATACTGACTTTTCCTGCTAGCTACTTTTATTTTGGTGTTCCTGTGCCAATCAAATGTGCATCTGAGTTTGTTTTCTCTTCATTTTTTTTTTCACTGAAATACCACAGCAATCTAATATGGCTGCTATGTTCCCAGTTATTACAGTTTAGAAAGAAAACCAGGGAAGTATTTGTTCTGCCTCTTCCTTATTTTTTCTCTTCGAGCCATTTTGTAACCATTGTGATGACAGGGATTGTAGTCTAAATGCACTTCCTATTAACAATGCAATTAGAATATCAGGCTTTCTCTTTTTTAAAATGCTAGGAATACTTTGTAAAATTCTAGGAACTGTTGGAATAGTCCTTTAAAATGAAGTGTTGAGAACCTTACAGCTGTAAAAGCTTCATAGGTGCATTTCTCTTCCTGCACAAATTTTATAGAATATTGTGGGTTTTTCAAAATGTCTAGTCAATAAAAAAATAGGGGACTGTAACACCAGTTGAAAAGTAAAGGTAAGGTCCAAACTGTGCATAAAAGGTACTTAAATAATTTCTTTTCCTTTAACTTGTGAATGGCTATGGCTTAGGGTAAATGTTTGAAACTTATGATGGGTTTGATTTTCTTGTCTTTAATTCCACCAAGTCAATTCTGAGTTCTTCATTCACTGCAGACATTTTTTTATTTTCATTTTAAGGAACAAAACCAAATGTTGAGATATTAAGTTGCAGATTCTTGCTGTAAATTTTCATTCCACTCCCATTTTTTTTGTGGCTCTTAAGACACAGAAGACAAAAAGTCTGGAAAGTTGACAGGATTCATTCCACCTTTATAGAATGATCATAGAATGGCTTGGTTTGGAAGGGACTGTAAAGACAACCTAGTTCCAAAATCTCTGCCATGAGCAGGAACACCTTTCACTAGACCAGTCTACCATTTATCTAACCAGCATGTGGGAATCAGGAAATTAGTGGCACATATCTATGACTTGTCTCTATATTTAGTTTAGAAAACACTTTTTACCATGGGGAAAAGCTAAGAAACAAGCAAACACACATTCAAGGACAAACAACCCCCCCAAAAAACCCTACAGTGACAAGTTTTTAAATAATGTATTGTATTCCTTATAAAGTTTGAAAGGAAAAACACCATTTAGAGTTAAGATACAATTGTACTTTCTGGCCTAGTAAGGCTGTCTGGTAACATTGCTTGTAAAGAGGCCTTAAGCGAACTCCAGGATAGAGTCTAGTACTCCTGATCAGAGACTGAAAATTATGTCACTCTTGACATTTATCAAAATTTTCCTTAAACATCCATTAGGTGATGTGATTAAAGGCTAACCACAGTGAACACAGACTCAGAAAGCATCAGGGGAGCAGTGACAGACAGGAGAGGGGGAACTCATTATTCTCTTTAAGGCAAAAAGAACATCCCAGCTTGGCTACTCCCCTTGGACTGATAAAAGGAGAATGATGAAACCACTGTCCTGATGGGAAAGCCACCAATAGGAGTCAAGGGAACATCTCCAGACTAAAGAGAGTCATTGACTCCAAGAGGATGGGCGTTATTGTGGGGTATTGGGGGAATAAAATTTTGGAATTGTGAAAAACTTATTGAATGTTTAGGAAAAAAAGTGGGGAAAGAGAGGTACGAAGGTAGATCAAGGGAGAAAATGTATGGACCAACAGAGGGAGATGGAAATAAGAGGGATCATCAAGTGCAAACAGGTTGATGGGCAATACATTTCTCTGACTAGGCATTCATGTGATCACTGCAATATATCCTCTACTCATTAAATCCTATTTCTAAGTGTTTTTCATATGGGTACACTCTCTATTCTGTCCGTGGGAGAACATTAACAAACTACATTGACAAGAGATCTGAGTGCCAGTGGGTGGAATGGGCCCTTGAGGACTCTTATGTCCATGGACCAGCAAGAGGAAACCTGGGTCTGAGGGCTACCAGACAGACTGAGCATTTAAGGTTGTTTGCAGAAGAGACATGCTTGTGTTTATATTTCATTACTGCAAGTTTCAGCCCTCTCCTGGAAGGGGAGAAGGAGCAGGACAGGATTATCTGTGCCCTTCATAGGCACTGGTTCCAACATCCTCTGCCTGCAGCAAATCTGTGTGAACAGGCATGTGTGTGCTTTGCATGTACACGCGTGTGTGTGCACCTACCGAGAACAATCCTCAGCCAGATTGCTAGTTGGGACCAGAGAAGGGACCCGTATCATTCTCACCTCTGTGGGGCCAGAACAGGAAGGATCAGCTGCAATGTCCATCCTGTGAGGTTCACTTAACTGAAACCAATGACAAATATGCAAGCTCTAGGCAGTAGTCTCCAGACCTTCAGTATTCCTAACCCTAGAGGACTTTCCTGACATCTACCTGCAATGTAAGATGACTGTTTCCTCTTCAGCTATTATAAACATGAATATAGCCCACTCTACCTCTGCTTTTTGTTTCTTTGCCAGAGAACTTCAAGGGAAGACAGACCATGTTAGAAGACCAATGCAATTTAAGTAAGCACACAAATACTCTGGTGGTTAACTGACACAATGCACAGTGCCCTCCATAGCACTGTTGCCAGATCTGTGATATTTAAAGTTTCCCAATGCAGTCTCAGCTTCACATACGGTAAATTTTAGACTTGGCCTATGTTATATCACTTAATACATTGAGCAAGCCTGGCCTGCAGCCTGAGTAAAACTTCGGTGAACTCCACGGTTACATCTCTCCATCCTGGTAACCAGTCATTCCCAGATACTCTTTGGTTACACTTATCCAGCAAGATAGTATCCAACAGTAGTTTCATCAGCATCATAGTTCCCTGGTGTGGCAATCAGAATGACACCTGAGAGAGTAACAAAAACCCCATTAAATCAGGCTGTATGACATTATTTTTTTCTCTGCTGCTTCTGTCCTGTTATCCTGTCATGGAGCAGAATTAAGTTACTTTGACAAAATCTGTTCTTGACAAATCTGTGTTGGCTGTTAGATGATTCCTTTCTTTTCTTGCTAAGAGCTGTTGCACTGAAGGTGACCCCAGGTGAGGGAGAAGCTTCACAAGCCAGTCATCCAAACAGGGCTGGGACGAAGTGCTTGATGATTCAACCTATGTCTTGACAAGCATTTTCAGACACTTTGTCAAAAAAGTCCCTGCCATAACATCCAACTCACTCCATAATTGGAGCATTAGTAAAATGTTTTAAGTATTTTGCAACTTCAGGACAACAGCACTTATGGTTAAGAGGAAGACATACATAAAGGAAGATACATATGAAAGACATACAAAAATGAAGATACATAGTAAATTTAGATTGTTCCTAAATCAATCCAAAAAATCCCATTTAAGAGTATAACTGTTCCAATCACAGCAGCTATTGATCATTAGTGTATTAGATATATTAGGTTTCAATAAGCTTTCTGGAAACATCCTCATAAATTGTATTTTTTAATTCAGTATATTCCAGTTAAGAAATTTTATTTTAATTGAAAATGTAATAGTACTCCTTAATTTCTGTCCTATTGCTATAATTTTAAGTTCTTTCCCAGTAATTTTACATTTCAATTTTGTAAAATTATTCTAGTACACAGTTTGTTAAAGTTACAGTTGAACTATATTATTTCAGAAGAAGAAGGTGTCTGTAATTTATTTGCTGAGTGAGGCCTCAGAAATGGGTTTCTTCCTTCCTTCCACTACCAACTTCCACTTGTAATTAATGTAAATAAACTGGCAGGGCCTCATGTTACTATGATTTGCTATATTCAGAATATTTCATGCTAAAGAAAGGTTATACCCATATGCTTGTCAAGATGTGATGGGGGAAAGACATCTATATTTGCAGAAAGTATATTGGTTAGGGTAGACAGAGGTGTGTAATTCTACAGAATTATTATTTTTTTCACTCATTTTCTAGTTTTGAATCATTTCCCCTTTGGCTGCTGCATAACTCTGGCTGTAGCAATTTTTTAGGCTCCTACCAATTTCAGAACAGTTTTTTTAAAAATAAAAATATATTCTTTGTATGTATCATTTTCTAAGATGCCATCAATCCAACTAATTTAAAATCCTAATTTAAGCACAGCTTCATTGACATCTTCAATATCTACCCCAAGAAAAGGGGGCATTGTGCACTTGAATCAATGTAACCATCTTTGCTGTAAAACAAATCAAACCACACCTAATTTATAGCTCCACGTGTGTTAGGAAGGTGACAGGTACAGTGGCACATGTGCTTTTGACAAAGGTTACAGAAGCATATCCTCAAACCTCTGTATTCATAAGATAAGTGGATGTGGCTGATATATTCCTATATGTAAAGAAGACAGTACAGAAGACAAAGCTAAGGATGTGCCGATGTATATAAATGCTATGCTTGTGATTTCATTTCCCAGAATAACATGTAAAAAGTGAGATTGAGTGGGTCAATGTGAATTCTGTTTCTGGGCGTGGTAACTTCATTTTAGGGAATGGTTTTGAGGTTTCTCATGCTGGGTTGTCATTACTTTCCTTCTCTAGATTTATTCCAGTAGGACTGTGGTACAGCACAGCCACTGACAACCAGGATCATCTAGCATCATTGACTTTGTGGGAAGAGACAGTAGAGAATGTACTGCAGGTTGTTCCATTTAGTTCCAACATTTAGAGGCAGATGTACTGGCTTCATAATAAAGAAATCCACATACAAATAATTTCTGCAACTCAATCACTATCTAATGTGAAAAGAAAAGTAGGAAAGGGCAATGAAGAACTGTTGCTTAAGCCTCTCCTGTAAGTGATCAGCAACAACTATATCTCTTAGGACCTGCAGTCTTGTGATATCTTTATATGACTAAAACTATAGCTACAAGGCATAGTAATATTTCAAATGTTTAACAGCAACAACAACAAAATTGTGTCTAAATATGTTCTCTGTGAGGAACAACTGAAATATTAAAAAAAAAATCCCAAAAGTCTAAAGTAATCACAATATTTGAAAATCCCCAACTAACCGTTTTCTGTACTATCCTGGAAGATGGTACCAAAAGAATGGGAATACCATTGGCTGACAAAGTGACTGCAGGGCAATATTAAATAATAATTGCATTTTCCTTAATTTTTAATAAAAATTACCATTATTTATTCATTTTTCAGTGAAAAATATCTTCCACAAATTTCAGATTTCACTGTGAAAGCAGGAATCATTTTCCTGAATAGCTCAATTTTCTAGCTATGAAGCTAAGGTTTCCATAATTACGAGAGTGATATTAGAGCTGTGGGACACAGTGAAATAATAATAAGCAAATTACATATGTGAATATGTTCAATGAACATGTCCAAAATTTTTGTCTTGCAAAGGTTCATTGTAAAATATTTTCTCCAGATCTGAAAGCACTCAAAGACATGAATGAGTATTAAAAGATGCAGGGGAGCACAGGTCAAGAAGAATACACATCCTGAAGAATTCATCACAGTATTACAAGACTTAAATATGCCTAAGTTTGAGAAAACTAGAAATAATAATTTATCTGATGAACAGTTTATTATGAAATACTTTTATACTTAATACACATTTCCAGATCTCATCATCTGTTAATACTTCAGCTATTTGTCTTTCGTCTTTTATTGTTTGTCTCTCTGAGTCAGCTCAACATGTTGTTTATAATTGCTGACAGTCTCTCTGTTAGACATACACTACATTCCTCCCAAATCTGCTTTTATCTTTTACACAAAATAAAGCTGCTCTTTTTACAGCCACTAATGGCTGTTAGCCAGATTTCAGAACCAGTACTTCTCCTGCATCTTTGACCTGCTTTTCTGTTTATCCTCCCCTATGACTCATTTCTCTGTAACCTCATCACAAAACCAAATACAATTATTTTCCTCCTGACTCTCAGATGTGTATACTAGACAGATCTGCTTCTCTCTAGATGAAGAGTTGCTCAAGGAGATAGCTAAAATAGTTTCATTATCTCCCTTGCCACATCTTCTGCTGCTTTTTTTCCCCCCGATCCATAGCCTACTAGTCCACACTAACTCAAACTCTCCTATAGATATCTCTACCTAGGCTCTGCCCAATTAGTCCCTGTCAGATAAAATATTCCTAAGAACATTCCTGTCTAAAGTAAATTTAACTAAGGCATGCAGCTAAAGAATGAAACTCCTTCAAACTCAAACCAGCTTGAATCTTTGCTTCTTCTCCCTGATAAGTAGTATCATGCCAGATCCATTCGCAATGCTAGTATATAAGATATATTTTTCTATGATCACATCACATGTCTCTGTACATTCATCAGCTTGTTTACCCTTCTTCCTTACCAAACTCAAGCTGCTTGTCTTCATTACAGAAGCCACTACCAACTTTTCCACAGAAACCTTATTTTTCATTTGAGACTCTGGGTGCAGATCCAATATTTCTCTTGTATTTCCAAAGAGGCTGTTGCTTGGAAACTGGCTGGGCATCAGTCTGGTGGTGGGAGGTGTTGATTGCTTGCCTTTGTATCACTTGTTTTTTCCTTCTTCTTTTTTTTTTCCTTATATTAAAATATCTTTATCTTGACCCATGAGTTTTTCTCACTTTTGCTCTTCCAGTTCTCTCCTACATCCTACTATGTGTCAAGCAATTGACTGGTGAATTCTTAGTTCCTGGCTAGGGTCAACACATCTTATATGGAAACAAGAATTTGACTTCTTTTCCAAAAATCACCCTGATATGGTACTATTAGAAATCCTACAACTTGCAGCCATTTGATGGCAGTTTTGTAATTCCAACTGTAGGAAAATCTGACATAATTTGAACTAGTTTGTGGTGAAAGTTTGAGTATAGAGTCATGAAAAGCTTTTCTAATTTTTAGTTTCAAACTCATATTTCAGAGTTTCACGATGCATTCCTTGTTATTTCTGACTAAGAACAAACCTATGCCCTCTTTGCAGTGCATTGGTGGACTGGGCATAGTCCCACTTCATTGTTTTATTTTTTTCCCCCCTTTCTGAGAATTTTTTTAATGGCAGAAAAACAGATGATATTGAAAATAAATGTTGCAAATTGTAGTGCTCTTTTCTCACCTTCCTCATAAAATGTTAATGCCATGGAAACACTAAAGACACTTCAAAAGTATTGCACCTTTTCAAAACTTCAAATTTAGATGAAAAGAATGTCTTGCTATTTGAGCAAGTTCAAGCACATTCATGTTCATTATGGATGACTATTTATCCTGCATTCCTATCTTCCAAAATTAAGACATCTGCTTTAAAAATTAACAGAAATAAGAGAATAAGGAAATAACTGGCAGCATATTACTCTATGGACTATCAAGCTGTTTAACCCCCTGAAGGGTTTAACTTACATTTTCTATACACTCTTATCAATACAAAAATCAGAGTGAAAATGGACTGGGCTTGAACGAATCAGTAAGATAATACTTCACCATTTACATAGCAAACAATTTCTGAATGGTGGCAGTTGGCAAACTCAGCTTGTGAAGTCATTGCCAGACTTAGATGCCTGAAGTAGCTTTTCAAAGAGATAAAAATGATATAGCAAACCCCATACACACACACACACACCCATGCCCCAAAACCCCAACAAACAAAAAAGCTTGTGTTATTGAAGAAACATCACTGGCAAATTAAGCACAAACTATGTCCAAAAGACTGCTTGAGCAGTAGAATTGTCAGCATTAACATGTCTCCATGCATGTACACAGCACAAGCAGGTCTGGTGTCCTGCTAAATGCTACTGTGCTTCTCCAAATAATGCAAAAAGCAACAACTTCTATATCATCTTGTGAGTGAACTGGTATAATAAAAATAAATGAATGCAATAAATTTAAAGTATTAATGATTTATTTAATTTTGCATGGCAATAATTTTGACATTCTGATATCTCAAACTACTGAAGTCATGCAAATACAACCCTAATACCTTGTATGGTGTAAGTAAGTAAGTATATAATATTCTATTTAAAAAATACTAAAACCTGTTATTTACGTGATGATATATGTCATAACTTAACAAAACCAAATCTTGAGTTTTGGGAAGCTAGATTTTTCTAATAAAAAAATTCTCGGTTTTGGGATTACACATAAATTCTCCAAGCCCATTCTTCTTTGTTGCTAACCATTGTAGGAATTTCATTAAAGACACTTCCAAAACAGAAGCTGTGGACTGTGTGCTTTGAACTCAAAGACAATTTCTGGACCTATTTTCCAAGCATGGTCTATCTGCATATGCAATTGATTCATGCTGTAATTGCTGACTTTGGGAAATAAATATGGAAGAATAAACCCAAGGTAACTTGATTAGTTTTGACATAGAAGACTTTCTGACTTGTGTGTTGACTTAATACACTGGGGGAAATGTCATGAATGTAAGAAATATGTAATTTTTATATCACCAAGAAGCTCTAAGGGGTCCAAGATCTTTTTGCCAACTATTTTGCTATACAGAAAAAATAAAATATGCCAGGACAAATCTTTGCATGATCTCAACAAAGTAATATGGACAAAACTGCTGGATCATATGAAGACCTTGGTTGTTATGCTGTCTACCTTTTGTATGTTTATCTTTTCTGAATTAAAGACTTTGGCATCAACTGCATTGAGATGAACGGAAATCCAGGACTCACCATTCCAGGAGAATGTGCTCATTACCGGAACTCATATGCAAGGGTTTTTGCTCTCCATTAGTCCCCGAAATCTGACCACTCTAAGGAGGAGGGATAGGAAGAAATGCAATTCAGTGGCATATTGCATCCTCTTCTGAGGTGGTATTATTGTTCAGGAAAGTAGGGTGAATAAACTCAGTACTGTCTAGCCACCATGCTGTAATGAAAATTATGTGCCTTTTCTCTGCTTTTCTTTCAGCCCCCAAAACACATAAAAGGATTTCTGTCTATCAGTTCCAGTCCTAAAGAGTAAAAAAGGCCACAGGCCAGTGCTTCAGTCTGAGGAAGCGACTTGGAACAGGCTTTGCTGTAGTTGGCTTAGGCTTTTCTCTCTTGGTATGCTGGGCATCATCTATCCCATTGCAAAGTTTTCCTGTTCACATAGCTGCCTTGCTCTGCAAATCACAGAAGTAGTCTCTATGTACTGACTGCCACACTGGGGATCAGGACACATACATCCCACAAAATTAATTGCCCTTGTAAAACTAGGTTTCACTGACACACTTGGGAATAAATTTTAGAAATAATTTGCTGAAAATTCTATGAATATCTGTATTTGCATTCTGGATCAGTTTAAATCTCCATTATACTGACCAGTCTTATGGCAATGTATAAAGCATTTTCAATTTTTAATATTGGAATTCTGCCGTGAGTATATGTGGCACAGATGTCAGAATTAAGATCTTTTGAGCCATTATTGAGAACAGAAATGTTTGTTTACTGATAAGGGATGACGAATTCTCAGCATTTTCCAAATTAGTACACTTTAAATATGATCGTCTAGACGAATCAACGTAAAATTTACTTTTTATTTTAATAGCTATTGCCATTTCTAGGTGAATAAAATTTAATTTTAAATCTAAAATTTTTTGTAGTCTCTTTTATAACAAGTTTTATTTTAATAAATTGTGTGCCTTAATGATCACTGACTGATCAAAACAATTCTATGATCCTATAGAGTCACGAAATGGTTTGGTTGCAAGGGGCCTTAAAGGTCATCTAGTTCCAAGCTCCCTACCATGGATAGGAGTGCCTTCCCCTAGACCAGGCTGCTCAAATCATGGAAACATAGAGTCATAGAATATGTTGAGTTGGAAGGGGCTCATCAGGATCATTGAGTCTAACTCCTGGCCCTGCACAGGACACCTCAAGAATCTCACCATGTGCCTGGGAATGTTGTCCAAGTGCTCCATCCAAGCTGGTTTTGAGCATTTCCAGGAATGGAACATCCACAACTTCCCTGGGCAACCTGTTCCAATGTCTCACCACTCTCACAGTGAAGAATTTCTTCCTAATATATAATCTAAGCCTATCCTCTTTCAGTTTGAAGCTATTCCCCATTGCCCTGCCCAAGTAAAAAGTCCCTCTACAGCTCTCCTGCAGGCTCCCATTTACATACTTGAAGGTGCTCCAACCCTCTGATCATTTTTATGGCCATCCTATGAACTAGTATAACACCACATAACTTTTGCTAACCCCTAGTGCTGCTTTTATTCTCTCTGAAAGCTTGGTGCAGTTTTATTTCTTCAGTGTAAAATATTTCTGAAAACTGAATCAAGCAGATCTGTTAGTGTCAGAAAGCAGTCTTCATTACACACACCAAATTGCTGAGATTTTTTTTCAGGTTCTGATAGAATAGATTATTTCAATATTGCAACACTAGGTGTCATCACATCATGGTCCAACATAGTGAAATTATATTTAAGCTCTTACCAGGATACAGATGAGCGAATAATTCACAATGAATAATTTATTTACTGGATTTTGACTTTTTTTTCCTGCATGAAATATTCAAAAGCAGATTACAAAGCTCTCTTAAGTAGTCCTGACTAGAAATTATTTGCAAGTTTCTTCCCATTTGAATTGGTTTCTTTGAACTTTAAATTCACAATTAATCATTGATTGGAATACAACTTCTGTTCCTGATTCATTGAGCAGAGTAAAATGACAAGCTTCAAAGACAAGTGAAAATCAAAACTAAAAACAGATTGAGGTCTTCTGCTAAATAAAAATTTCTGGTAAAATGACAAGTTAAAGTTTTAAATTTCCCTAAAAAAATATCCAAACATAATAAATATGAAAAATATGTTCATTTATACTGCCTATGTCTTTAAAATGTTCCTTTAAAAAACAGTTTTCTTGACATCAACTTCAAAGAGTATAGTAAAATGTGTAGATTTTGACCAATGAGTGATAAGTTTTTAAAAATTATTAACCCTTAATTTTGCACGTCTCAACAAAATTGCATTCCATAATTAATGCCTTTCTGCATATGTATTTGCATAACTAATTTAGACATGACCATGCTTTTACTGGACCTTTTATTGAGCTGCTGTAAATTCAGATCTTTTCTCTGCAGTTTTAGTTGTTAATAATGTGAAACATACTTTATGAATTATTTCTTGTTATGATCTCAGGTCGTATCACAGATGTTCTCCAGTCACCAAAACAGCTGCCATTCGGTCTAGCAGCTCCCGTCTTTAGCAGTGCTACCCATGTCATGCATTTTGATTCAGAAAAATAGGACATCTAGTCTGCTTAATCCTAGAAAAATTGTTAGAATTTTCAAACTCTCTGACACTCAGTGCCACCATTTCCTGAAAGCACAAGGAATCTCCAGGGGCTTTCAGCTATGTCCTGTCTCTTCTCCATGGTCTTTCTCTCTTCTCTACAGTCTTGTCTTGCATATTACACCAAAAGGGAAAACTCCATAACTCCATAAATTTAGGTAAATGCAAACATAAAACCTCTTAATATCAAAACCTAAAAATCAGAAGAAAAATGCACAAAATTGCTGCAGCTGTAAGTTTAAAAGCAGCTTAAAGTTCTACTTTGAATATAGGTTTAAGTTCTTCCTTTCAGTTTTTGGTTATTCAGGAAATTGGGTCTTCTGAAATGAATTTGTAAATACAGAAAGGGACATTGAATTCATTATTTTATCTCATGATTTTTAACACAACATGTAATGCTTATGTGAGTAGAGGAAATTGACCCTTCAACTAGCACCCTCTGAACTATACAGAAAGGTTCACTTACATTTTTTTGCAGATAGACTAAGTAGCACCAAATTTTGTTTTGCAAAACAAAAGGTTTAGAAATAACCCCAGTCCAGACCAGACCATGAGGACTCAGCTCTCTCCAGTTAGACCCCACATTTCCTGAATGACTGGTCTACCAACACCTTTGTTTTAAAAGAAAGAACAAATTTATCTTCTCAATTATTGGTGCCTGAGGACAGGACATTTCAGATCATGAACCCCTTTCACTGGTAATTTCACAGCAGCAACATCAAGGCATCCTGACCTTAACCGCTTTTCCTGTTTGTCACTTCATTCTCAAGTATTCCAACACCAAAGGGTACTACCATTTTTAAGATACTTATATAAGGATGCATGGAAAAGATACAGTACACTTTAGATGGTTTGCTGTTATTTAGTATGCCGACATCATGCATTTCCCTTACTAGGCTGAAATTCTCACTCACTGACATCAGTAATATGTTCTAATTTTTAGTATTTATTCATTGTCAATGATCAATATCCATTTAAACTTAAACCATGTTTTAGATTGGTCTAAATGGTTTAGTTAATAACAATTTTAACTATTCACGTATATTGTACTTACTGAAATAATTATCTGGGATTTAAAATAAATGTTATTGAATATGGGATTTTGATTTTTTTCATTTCAGTTATATTCAGTGTATTTCTTTGTGTATCTTACACTGTTGCCATTTCGCCATCATTTCTCTGCTCCCATTCTGGCATTTTTTGATGTTGCACTTACTCCTAAACAGTGCAACCTGATTTCTTTTGATGGAATCACAGATGCAGGGAGCTATTCCCCAGAGCTCTTAGCTCTAAAGGCCTGTTTGCATTAGCTTATGATCTTGTTACCAGACTCTTCTTGGACTAAAATCAGTACAAGTGTGGGTTATTGCTCATTGCTGTTGACTGCTTTCTCTGTTTTGGTGATTCCTTAATGGGTATTTTTTGTGGGGGTGGCACAAGGAAGGCAGTCACCTTGAAGAAGACTCAAAATACAGAGGCAGTGTTTCTTGAAACAGATTTTGACATGTCTTTTTACAGCCTATGCAATGGTAATACAAAATTCACTGTGATTTGCTGAATAACCTGAAGCAGTGTGTCAGGGAAAAATAAAAAAGTAAAAAAGCTGTACTATTATATTTGAAAGAAGTATTACAGCACCAAGTCCAAATTCCTGCTATTTTTTTCACGAAAGAAACCTCCTTCAAATTCTACTTTATAAATATTCAGATCTCACAAAAGCAGCTAAGGTACAGTATAGATTTAATATTATTATTCCTATATTATCAACAGATAAGTGGGAGTTAAGATATAAGGAAATTCTCTATCTATTTCTAATATCTCCTATCTATTTAGTAGACAAAATCATAAAGAATCTGGTAATTTGTAGCAAGTCACTATATTCCTTTATATTTTGGTAACATTTCAGTTCAAGAAGTACATTTTCATTAATTCATCTGCTATTAGAAGTCACTTAATAAATGTTTTATTCAAATATGAATATAGGGCAGGTATGCTAGCAGCTTAAAGTCTTTATGATTTGACACCTGATTGCCTAAATCCTGTAGATTTGTTACTATGCCAGTAACAGTTCATGAAGCTGCTTATAAATAATTAAAACATTTCAATTTCAGAAATGCAAAGTCATGCTCTTTATTGAGCTTCTAGACATAAACATTTGATCCTGATCATAACATAAGGGCCCAATTGCCTTTATGAGGACTGGATGTAAAAGATCATTCTATCGCTACTACTATAAAAACAGAAGAAAAGAGAAAGAAAGAAAGAAAGAAAGAAAGAAAGAAAGAAAGAAAGAAAGAAAGAAAGAAAGAAAGAAAGAAAGAAAGAAAGAAAGAAAGAAAGAAAGAAAGAAAGAAAGAAAGAAAGAAAGAAAGAAAGAAAGAAAGAAAGAAAGAAAGAAAGAAAGAAAGAAAGAAAGAAAGAAAGAAAGAAAGAAAGAAAGAAAGAAAGAAAGAAAGAAAGAAAACAGGGGTTTTTATTAGTCTGAAATTTACACTCCACTGTAATAATCTGTAACTATCTGCCGTCAAACTCTCCTTCTGCCTTTGAACTTTGACAGATTTTTCAAAAGCTGGATAACAGTCATATGAACTCTTAAAATAGTAACTGAAGAATGAGAAAAAAAGGTTGATCTGAATCCTGTCATGAAAACTGAGTGAATGTAAGGATCTGTGAGGCTATTACAAACCACCTTTGCCTGCAAGAGGCATTGATGACAGAAGCACTGACAGAGGGAAGAAAAGAATTCATAGCAAGAAATTTTCACTCACGATGAAATTCAGAATGACACTACGGTTTTATATGTGCCTCATGTTTGAAATATAAAAGACCCCATCTTTATAAGTGCTTCTGCTCATTCTGTATTGTTTATACAGACCTAACCCTCCAGGAGTTTCCAGTCTGATTACATTTCATGCACTGTTTCAGTTTTAAAGTTATTGTTTTATTCAAGCAGAAAAATTCTTTTATTGTGTATTTAACTATTTTCATATTGCAGGACTGAAATATCATCAAATGTTTTCATAACAATAGTTTTGTCTATCTTCTTGCAGGGACTTTAGTAGATGACAAATGTACAGATGCAATTGTGCTGACCTTATTACTGTTATTTAATACATGTCTGTGATTTAACCTATTGCCTGAATATAACAGCTACTTTTCCGTATTTTAATATTGAATCAGATCCCAGGTTAAAAATATTGTGGGACTTCAATTTGAGTATAATGAGAAGTTTGCATCTATATCATTTTATTTTTATATGGGTTCCTCTGACATAATACTAGCCAAATAATTTAGTTGTTGATATGAGGAAGAAAAGGAAGGAAGAAAAGGAAGGAAACTAAAATATCATTTGATTCAGAATCTACTTAGTTCACCTTGAACTGGTCTATAAATGACAAAAATTTTCCTGTAAAAAAAATTGAGGAAAAAAATCATTAGCTATTTTTAGTCTTTTAGTCAAATTTTAAATGCCTATAAAATATGTCACCAATATTGCAAATATTTCCAGCTCACCCTTTGTGGACTGAGTTCCTCACTGACATACTATTATAAAATTGATGTTATTCTACTTCCTTTTTATTACATTAATTTTTGTCTTCATCTCACCAGTAAGGTGTATAAACCTTTTGGGACTCCTTTGTTTCTATGAAACCTGCTCTCCAGGACAAAAAGGACAGTCCTAATCATACATCATGTATACACAAATCAGGCATACATATGTAAAGGAAACAGTAAAATTGCATTGCATAAAGTCATATTATTTTTACCAAGTATTTATATACCTCCATTAATCCATATATTTCTAACAATAAACCAGTCACTTGATAAAATGCAATGGAAAAAAATTCATTATACTATTAAATGTCAAAGTGTTAAGAACCACAGAGAATTCACCATCATATCATGCATGTGGGATATATGTAGAGAGCATCTCCCTTTTGATCTCATTAGGTACCACTGTGGCATTTCTGAGGTGTCCTGACAGAGCTCAGGCAGCACCCAAGCTTCAGTTAGGTATTCTGAGTTCAAGACTGTTCATCCATGGAGATATTGTGGAGCACACTTCTAGACCTTTTGAAGAAAACAAATGCCTAACCCATTAAGATCAGATACACACTGAGTGATTGAAAATATTATGGTTTTGGTACAAGTCTCAAAATCTGTGTAACTCCTCTTTTAGTCATGTATATCCATTCTTTTACCTGTGTCCACTGTGGTAATGAGTCTGGTCCATTCTAATTACAATAGTATCTATAATCTTCATCATTTTCCTCATTTCATTAAGATTTCTGGAAAACCTTTCATTACATCCTTGAGAGTTATTATATAGCTTGTTTCACTGGTAAGATTTCAATGTGTTTTCTACCAATAAGGTGGGATGATATGCACTGGAATAAGAAAGAGATTATTGGTAACTATCCATTTATTTTAAACTATTTTGTAGGGGTTTGTTCTTTTTATTTTCATTTTCTGATTTCTCACAGACATTTCTCCAAATGGAACTAAAATCAGACTTAAGATTTCTGAAACACACATCATAAATGTGTGAGAATACACTGCAACAATGAGGAATTTATCACACTACCATGCCAGTGCCCATGAGGTGTAGTGTACAACAGAATGAGTAGGCAGGCTTAATACACAAATAGGGTTTTGAGAGAAAAATTTTAAAAGTTCAAAACTTTATGCTCCATACTTCCTTATTTTTCCTATTTTCTACTTCTTTCCCTCTTCCCTGTTTTGTTTTGTTATGCTTTTTTATCCCTGCACTGTGAGGCTGGGGGATACTTAAATGTGCTCAGATTCCAGGATGGAAGAAATCTGGGTATACAATTAACAAACATTAGCACTTTCTTTTTAGGGGAATTCACTTTATTTTTACATCAAGAAAAACAAACAAACAAACAAAACCCAATTGTTCCAGCCTGCTCTTGCATATCTAATCATGCTTGCTACCAGCAATATTTGTCAACTTACACCAAGAATAAATGAACCATAGAGAAGAACAGAAGAATAAAAATAGGTCTCTTGAAGAATGTGTGACTCGCCACCTTTTGGATGCTATTGCTGAAAAGCAAATATATTTTTGCTCACTGTTGCATGATGCGTGTCAGATGTTATAGCACAGTTCAGTAAAATTTCATGGTCTGAAGCTCATTTTCTCTTCTTGCTTCCTAGACATTCTCCTTCTGGGTCTGCAGCTCATGTTAAGGATTGTTTTGTGGCCAAGAAAATAGCTCCAGTATTGTCCAAGGTTGATGTGTCTATGCTGCACTTGTGCCATAGCTTCATCTTTACAACTAGGCCAACTGTCTGGTGACATAGCAGTAATGCCACTCGTTTACATTGAAATTTCCTGCTACGTTAATGAGACTAAAAAGGAGATATCAGCTAACAGTGGTTTTGCCCTTCTGTTTGCCAAATAATACTGAGGCACAGTTTATGAACTCTTTGGAGCTTAGGCTACAAACCAAGCCCTTGCATAGCTCATACAGAGCCATGTTGTCTGTTGGTGTAATCACCATGCCAGAACTAATTAAACTCAGAACAACATTTTCTAGATAAGGCTATTGCAAAGTTCTATAAAGAAGAGCAAACTGTATCTAAACAGAAGAACTCTTGCCCAAAGTGTCTTCATGTACACAAGGTCAGGTCTGGCTCACTTTCTGACACACAATAAGTGTAATTTTCCCTTCCACCTCTAATAAAAAATAAAGTTTTAAAAAAGAGAAAGGTGACCTGTGTAATTTGAATTATAATTTGAAGACAACTATAATTTAAGAACGTATTCTTAGTTTACCCTTTGTCCTTACATGATGGCAGAATATGGCATGGGCATTTTATATGCACAGGACTGGTAAGAGATTTTAACATTTTAAGACATAAAATCATCAATTTTGCAAAAACTCAAGGCTGAAGGGAAATTACCAGTAAAAAAAAAAACTTGCAGCAGTGTCTGTGTGAAAAAACTACTGGGCATTTGCGCTTCCACCCTGTCAGTTTGATTGTTCATCAATTGTCTGGGAAGCTTGCACTGGTGTAAAAAAGGGACTTTGTAAGAACCTAGAAAGGGAATGTGAGTAAGCAATGTCTGGATTACAGACTAGGCTGGTAATGCACAGTAAATCAGCAAATGTGACATTCATAAATATGCATGTATATACACGTGTTAATATAGAAGTAGGAAATAAACCTCCTCATCAGCTGGCTACTTATTCAATATGTTATTCTATGGTGGAAACGATATGGCTTAAAGTCTTAACCATTCCTTACAATTAAATAAATGTTAGAAAAGGGCAGTATTCTTCTTGAAGTGCTAGTAGGCAAAAATCAGGTAAATTTATTTAGCATAACATTAAATTTATTACCCAGCATGCAAATATAACACACGAGCAAATAAAAAAAACTGGAACTCATTTAGTAACATATTAAAACTAAAAGAGTCTAAAGTCCATTCAGTTCATAAAACTCTCCCAAGACAGTAGAAATGCTGATTTGAGTGAAATTGATTCTGCACCTCTGCTGAGCAGTACTGTGTACATGGCTCTTGTAGATGGCCTGGCAAATGAAGAGGAAATCAATGATGCGGAAGTTCAGCCTATCTTAAAGGTAACTATGTTATTTATATACACCAGTCCTCAAACAGATTATAATACAGTAATTTATCATAGGCAATTTACTTCTGTAGCAATGTTTATTTCCAAAAACTCTTTATAATGAGAACTGACTACATAGATTTTATCTCATAATCCTTGTCAGTCTTTCACTACTTGGAGTCATGGGCAGTCATTTTAACAGCAGACATTATTATTTTTAATTTAGTTTGCTCACAGGGGAAAAACAAATAAACAAACAGAGAAAAAACACATGGGAAATTGTATGTGTGTGACTTCCACAAAATATAGTTTGTACCATTATATCCCGATTATTTCACAAGTGTGGCTATTTCACAGGATGTATTTTACAGCAAGAAATTGCTTCCCATACTGCACAAGATCCAGATGTACCCTTTATATGGAGAATAACAGACAGAATCAAAAGATTTGATAGCAGGTAACTAAAATGGGAGATGGGGAGAAAGTAAAAAGTACCCAGCAGGGGCAGGGGGTTTGTTGTTGTCTCGGTTTGAGGGGAAAAACCAAAATGTTTTTACCCACAAGCAGGGGAGGGGCCTCCTCCACAATAATCACACCACTCTTTATCAAATTTAAGAAAAGGAATTTTAATACAAGAAGGATAACTGCTATATATATATATATATATATGTAAACAGACTAGTGCAACCCACTTCCCCAACACCATAAGAGAAAAAAAAACAACAACAAAACCCAGCAGGTTTTCCTCCGGGAGAAAAGGTTATACTTAAGTGTCCTTGTCACAGCTCGGCTGGCTGCAGAGTGAGTTTCAGTCCCTCTCCAGCGAAACAGACGAGCAGTGGGCTTTCAGATGGACTCAGTCTCTTCCCCCTGTGTTCCCCGTCCAAGAAGCAGAAAAGTACGAGCAACCCGCAGCAAATCCAAGGCAGGCAGCAGCATGGCAGGAAAAGGTGGTCCGAAGTAGGCAGCGGCAAGACAGCCAGGGAAAAAACCCCAGCAGTAACCAGCAGGGCAGCCTGCCTCCTCGGAGCCCCCACTCCCGCGTTCCGCCGAGCCAAGACTGAGGAGAATATCCAAAAAAAAAAACCAAAAGAGACAAACCTGCCCCCACCCCAACGATCACAGTTAACTGCTTCTTTTGTTAACCGCTGGCCTGGGCAGTTAAGTGGCAGGGGAGAGAATTTACATAATAATCCCAAACTACAACATTATCCACCCCTAAATTCTCTTCCATGCCGATACTCTACATCAAACTTAAATTTTCTTTCAAATAATTAAGTGTTTACAAATACAGTAATATGAGTCGTTTACCCAGAGATAAGTTCCCCTTGAGGTATACATCGTGTCTCTCCATCTTCCTGCATCACCCACCAGGTGGAACCAGATCCTTGAGCAAAGACAACCCCACGAATGGGTTTGCCTTTGCCTGAGGCAGGGTTGATCCAGACTGTTTTCCCTAGCATACCTCTCAGGTGTATTACAGGGACTTTGTCTCCATCTACAGTGTGAAGGGGTTCTGATTGGGCAGGGCCGGCTCGATTGACAGAGCCTCTAGTGTTGACTAGCCATGTAGCCTTTGCTAAGTGTTGATCCCAGTGTTTGAAAGTCCCTCCACCCAACGCCTTCAAAGTGGTTTTCAACAGTCCATTACACCGCTCAACTTTCCCGGCAGCTGGTGCATGGTAGGGGATATGATACACCCACTCAATGCCATGTTCTCTCGCCCAGGTAGCAACTAAGCTGTTTTTGAAATGAGTTCCATTATCTGACTCAATTCGTTCTGGGGTGCCATGTCGCCACAGCACTTGTTTTTCCAGGCCTAGGATGGTGTTCCGAGCAGTGGCGTGAGGCACTGGGTGTGTCTCCAGCCACCCTGTGGTTGCTTCCACCATGGTGAGCACATAGCGCTTGCCTTGGCGGGTCTGTGGCAGTGTGATGTAGTCAACCTGCCAGGCCTCCCCGTACTTATACTTATCCCAGCGCCCACCATACCACAGGGGCTTCACTCTCTTAGCCTGCTTAATGGCAGCACATGTCTCGCAGTCGTGGATAACCTGAGAGATAATGTCCATGGTTAAATCCACCCCTCGGTCTCGTGCCCATTTATAAGTGGCATCTCTGCCCTGATGGCCCGAGGCATCATGGGCCCATCGAGCCAAGAACAGCTCTCCCTTGTGCTGCCAGTCCAGATCTGTCTGTGATACTTTCACTTGCGCAGCTCGGTCTGCCTGTTGGTTGTTGAGATGTTCCTCATTGGCCCGATTTTTGGGCACGTGTGCGTCTACGTGGCGGACTCTCACAATCAGCTTCTCTACTCGGGTGGCAATATCTTGCCATATATCGGCAGCCCAGATGGGTTTCCCTCTGCGTTTCCAATTGGTTTTCTTCCATCGGTCTAACCATCCCCAGAGAGCATTGGCCACCATCCATGAGTCGGTGTAGAGGTAAAGCTTTGGCCATTTCTCTCGTTCAGCAATGTCCAGGGCCAACTGCACGGCTTTAAGCTCTGCAAACTGACTCGACCCACCTTCTCCTTCAGTAGCTTCTGCAACTTGTCGTGTGGGACTCCATACAGCTGCTTTCCATTTGCGATTAGTCCCTACAATGCGACAGGAGCCATCGGTGAAGAGGGCGTAGCGTATTTCCTCTTTTGGCAATTGATTGTATGGTGGAGCTTCTTCCGCACGTGTCACCTGCTCTTCCTCTTCATCTGCTAGACCAAAATTTTCACCTTCAGGCCAGTTTGTGATGATTTCCAGGATCCCAGGGCGATTTGATTTTCCTATACGGGCGCGCTGCGTAATCAGGGCAATCCACTTGCTCCAGGTAGCATCAGAGGCGTGATGTGTAGAGGCAGCCTGTCCTGACAACATCCACTTCAGCACTGGTAGTCGAGGTGCCAGAAACAGCTGTGCTTCTGTGCCAATCACCTCTGAGGCGGCTTGAACTCCTTCATAGGCGGCTAGGATCTCTTTCTCTGTGGGGGTATAGTTGGCTTCAGATCCTCTGTAGCCTCGGCTCCAGAATCCAAGTGGTCGGCCTCGAGTCTCACCAGGCACCTTCTGCCAAAGGCTCCAAGACAGGCCATTATTCCCGGCAGCGGAGTAGAGCATGTTCTGTATGTCTGGTCCTGTCCTGACTGGTCCAAGGGCTACAGCCTGAGCAATCTCATGCTTAATCTGGTCAAAGGCTTGTTGCTGCTCAGGGCCCCAGTGGAAATCATTCTTCTTACGGGTTACCAAGTAGAGAGGGCTTACGATCTGACTGTATGCTGGGATATGCATCCTCCAGAACCCTATGGCACCCAGGAAGGCTTGTGTTTCCTTTTTGCTGGTGGGTGGAGACATTGCTGTGATCTTATTGATGACTTCTGTTGGAATCTGACGGCGTCCATCCTGCCACTTCACTCCCAGGAACTGGATCTCTTGGGCTGGTCCCTTAACCTTACTCCGTTTGATGGCAAAGCCAGCTCCCAAAAGGATCTGGATGATTTTCTCTCCTTTCTGAAAAACCTCTTCTGCTGTGTCCCCCCACACAATGATGTCATCAATGTATTGCAGGTGTTCTGGAGCCTCACCCTTCTCCAGTGCAGTCTGGATCAGTCCATGACAGATGGTGGGACTGTGTTTCCACCCCTGGGGTAGTCGGTTCCAGGTGTACTGCACGCCCCTCCAGGTAAAAGCAAACTGTGGCCTGCACTCTGGTGCCAGAGGAATGGAGAAGAACGCATTAGCAATGTCAATAGTGGCATACCACTTTGCTGCCCTGGACTCCAGTTCATACTGGAGCTCCAGCATGTCCGGCACAGCGGCACTCAGCGGTGGGGTAACTTCATTCAAGCCACGATAGTCCACAGTCAATCTCCATTCTCCATCAGACTTATGCACAGGCCAGATGGGGCTGTTGAAGGGTGAGTGGGTTTTGCTGACCACCCCTTGGCTCTCCAGTTCACGGATCATCTTATGGATGGGGATCACAGCATCACGGTTCGTTCGGTATTGCCGACGGTGCACTGTCGTGGTGGCAATTGGCACTTGCTGTTCCTCAACTTTCAACAGTCCAACAGCAGAAGGACTTTCTGAGAGACCTGGCAATGAGTTCAATTGTTCAATCCCTTCTGTCTGTACAGTGGCTATTCCAAAAGCCCATCTATGCCCCTTTGGGTCCTTAAAATATCCATTCCTGAGGTAGTCAATGCCCAGGATACATGGGGCGGCTGGACCAGTCACAATGGGGTGTTTCTGCCAATCTCTCCCTGTCAAGCTCACTTCAGCTTCTAGCACAGTCAACTCTTGAGATCCCCCTGTCACCCCAGAAATAGAAATAGTTTCTGAGCCCACATGTCCTGATGGCATTAATGTGCATTGAGCGCCAGTATCAACCAAAGCCTTATACTTTTGTGGGTCTGATGTACCAGGCCATCGAATCCACACAGTCCAATAGACACGGTTGTCCCGTGCCTCTACCTGGCTAGAGGCAGGGCCCCTCTAACACTGATCCTGGTCATAGCGGTCAGAACCTTTTCTCGATGAGTACACCTGGGAGGTGCCCTCCTGTGGGTCAGATTCTTGCCCGTGGGAAACTGGGACTGCACTTACTCTCACTGACCTTCTTCCATTCTCCTTCAGTTCTTGTACTCGGGCTGCAAGGGCACGGGTGGGTTTCCCATCCCACCGTCCCATGTCTTCTCCATGTTTGGCCAGGAAGTACCACATCTCAGTTCGTGAGGTCTGTCCACTTCCTCTGGCTGGGGGGCGTCTGGCTCTGACTTCAGAGGTTCTCATTCGCACTGGTGCCACTTGGAGACTTTCCCTAATTTCCTCTCTGATCGCTTTTACCTCTGCAGGCAGCGTCTTGAGACTCTCAACCAATGTCTCTACAGCAGAAATACGGGCCTGCATTGGGCTGTGGGTCATGCTTTCATATATCCGGAGCTTATTTGCTACTGCGCCCACTGTTTCATGGTTCTCTTCCCTATACATGGATGCCAGGAAATCGGTGTATTCAGCTGGCCCCGAGCGTGAAAGGTCCCACCACATATGTGGTGTGCATCTGACCTTGTCAGGGTCATTATTGGCTTGCCCACCTCTTCCAAAAAGCACGTCCATCATTGCCATCTCCCTCAGACGTAAAATTCCTTCTTCCATCGTCTTCCAAGTCTTCCTAATATGATGTTCCTGCAGGATTTCTCTATAAACAAACTTCTCTCTTACACTCGTTAGAAGTCGTGCCCAGAGTGAAAGGGGCTTTGATTCCCTCACGAACACCTGTTCAATAGCCACGTCCTGGGCCAGAGCCCCCAAAAACCTGGCTTCAGCACCATCCAGTTGTAAGGTTTCACCCATAAGGTCCCAAACTCGGATCAACCAAGTCAGGATGGGCTCACCCGGGTGTCGAGCAATGTCTTTCCGCAAACTACGGAGATTATCAAATGACAATGACTCAGTGATGATCTCAGGCTCTGGGTCTGCTTGCTGTGGAGGTGCAGCAGCCCCCTCATCGTCTGCTGGATGGTCTAATTTGGTCTTATATTTCCTTTTCTGAATAGGGGCAACTTCCATAGGCTTGGCCTGTCCTCCTGGTTTAGCCTCATCCTTTTCTCCCTTCACTGTGGCATCAGGGGTTTTATTCTCTCGCTTTTCCCCCTTCACTGGGCTAGGTTTCTGAATGCATTCTGGAAAAACCCTGGCCCTACCTTCAAACATTCTGTAAGCTGCAGGGATACAACCCTGCAGAAAAACCATAAAGAGCAAGATATCTCTGGCATCCAGGGAGAATTTAAACATCTCAAAAGCTGTTGTAGCAGACTTGAATGGGGAATGGACAAAGGGTTGGGAGAAGAGATTCCCCTTTGTTCCTTCCCAAGGGTCCGTACTATTATCACTGAATCCCCAGAGGTAGCAGCTTAGGTTGCGGCAGGAAAACAGCCTGGAGAGCACCACCCACATGACATCCAAAGGCATCGAATTCATGGCACCATAAATCCAGAGTAAGAACTCAATAATAATTGCGGCTATTTGAGTTTTGCTCATTGATTTGTTGATAAGACTTAAACCTGCCGCTCCTTTTGGCATGAATTTGTACCAACAAAAAGCCAATATATTATACAGGATGGTCCTGATGAACCCTAAGCTCAAGACCCACATGGTGCCACAAAATAGCAGTTATCCTTCTTTGTTTACAAGCCCCACACGTTGGGCGCCAAGAAATGTCTCGGTTTGAGGGGAAAAACCAAAATGTTTTTACCCACAAGCAGGGGAGGGGCCTCCTCCACAATAATCACACCACTCTTTATCAAATTTAAGAAAAGGAATTTTAATACAAGAAGGATAACTGCTATATATATATATATATATATGTAAACAGACTAGTGCAACCCACTTCCCCAACACCATAAGAGAAAAAAAAACAACAACAAAACCCAGCAGGTTTTCCTCCGGGAGAAAAGGTTATACTTAAGTGTCCTTGTCACAGCCCGCTGGCTGCAGAGTGAGTTTCAGTCCCTCTCCAGCGAAACAGACGAGCAGTGGGCTTTCAGATGGACTCAGTCTCTTCCCCCTGTGTTCCCCGTCCAAGAAGCAGAAAAGTACGAGCAACCCGCAGCAAATCCAAGGCAGGCAGCAGCATGGCAGGAAAAGGTGGTCCGAAGTAGGCAGCGGCAAGACAGCCAGGGAAAAAACCCCAGCAGTAACCAGCAGGGCAGCCTGCCTCCTCGGAGCCCCCACTCCCGCGTTCCGCCGAGCCAAGACTGAGGAGAATATCCAAAAAAAAAAACCAAAAGAGACAAACCTGCCCCCACCCCAACGATCACAGTTAACTGCTTCTTTTGTTAACTGCTGGCCTGGGCAGTTAAGTGGCAGGGGAGAGAATTTACATAATAATCCCAAACTACAACAGTTGTTTTCTTGGAGGAATGAGATTGACACTTGAATATTCCATAAGACCCTGGAGAATTATTGAAGAAAGACTAAAATGTGGATTTGGCCCTACTTCTTTGTAAAGCCCCAGTCTCTCCCAGCAAGTTCCTAAAAAGGGGGTTTGGTTTGATAACCTGAGGCAGCACAAGGGGAGAATGCTACAATGTATTTCAGGAGGTTAAAAAAACACACTCTTAATTTTGGTTCCAGATCTTTTTTTTAACTTATGCACCATCATATTCCAAAACCATATGTATTTCAAACACGCTTTGATCAGCACTGCAGATCAGACATTTAACTCTTAAAATATCCTTTCATGGAATTTGGTTGTTATTCAGAAATGAAGATACTAAAACTTATTGACTCACTACTCAAAAAACCTCCCATTATTTTAGGTGTCAGATTATTCATGAACCAATCATGATGTTGTTATTTAATATATGTATTCACAATACTCAGACTAAAAATTTTTTTGCAAACTGTTGGATATGACTTTCCACAATTTAGGATGCTACCTCAGCAAAGTTCACTCTGTTCTTTCTCATTCCTAGCAACATGATGGAATAATTAAAAAACAGATACAGCAATCTTTAAAGGTGATGTACCTGACTGTAATTAGATGCTGACTCTTCTGGGTTGTAAATACTGCTTGTCAATGACATCTTACAAAAGAGAGAATGGCTCCCAGCCTCTACCTAATCTAACTTTCTATGGTCACTTGGTTTATGTCATTTGTCCAGGTGCCTTTTTACAGATTTCTGAGCTTGTAAAAGCTTTTACCTTTACATACATGAAGAATACATCTGCTTAAAATACATGGAAGTGAAGATTTACAAATACATATGGAGTTATGCAAATGCTAATTCATTTTTATACAGTAGGTCACGAGTTCTACCAATAATGACAAATTAAACTCTGTATTTCTTTTTATAAATAGTACATAAAAATTATTTTCTTTTCCTGTTCAGATGCAAATCCTTGTCAACCACCTTTATGGACCTTCAAAAGGACAAAAGGATATCAAATAGTTCGTATAATTTTATAACATGATTTATTGATTGATGTTAAAAGACATGTGGAGGATAGTTTCACATGACATAAGTCAAGAGCTTTGCTTTAGGTTTTGGGTCAGGATTAAGTACAGATTAGAACAGAAATAGAGCTCGTTAGTGAGTTTTAGACACAAACAGAGATTTCAAACAAGAAAAAAGCACCTGTTTGTGTCATCCTTTCACTTAGATTGGACAAACATATTCATAAGAGAACACTTTGACACAAAATTTGTTTTTTAATATGATGGTATTTCCCTTCTGCCTGAACTAAAATTGGTTTTTGTCTTTTGTGGCTGCTGTGCTGCTGGTGTCAAAATAGAAAATGCCTAAAATAATAATAAAAACAGATACTACTTTGAAAGCAGCAATATCTTTGATTGACATCTGAAATATTATATAGAGAAGTATCCGTATAAATACAAATAGATAGAAGTCTTGAAAAAATGTGGCTCAGCTGTGTCATGTCTCTGGGTCCCTGTTCTTCCCTAGAGAATGAATGGCTTTACCCTCTAGGGTACAGCTCTGGGAAGTCTCAGGAAAAATCATCTTCCACTTGAGTTCAAAAAATCTGTAGCACCTGTTAAGTACAGAAGTAATACTTCTAAAGAAAATTTTATGTTGTGGTGGAAAATTTATTTCAGTTAATTTTTTCAAACACCACACATACACATCCTTCATACACCAGTTTATTCCAATTCATAAAGGCAAAGTTTATGGGATGAAAATGTTTCACATAGTAAAGGTCCCTAGTGAGGGGCTTGTTACAGGGATTTTAATGTGCTAAAGAGTAAGAGATTGTATTGGCAAAGGAAGGCAGAGCTGTCACTCCCTCTCTGTAATATCAGACTATTCTTTAGACATTACTTAGACCATATGTGGCTTCAACAAACTCATCTCAGATTGAAAATCTGAGAGAGCTCACAGGACAAAAAATGAGAGTTCAAGCTTAGATAAGCCGTCTAAAGCATAGTACTAATAACTTCAAGATTGTGAGTTCAGTCCCCATCTGGGCCATTCACTTAAGAGCTGGACTCAGTGATCCTTGTGGATTCCTTCCAACTTGGAATATTCTGTGATTCTGTGAAGTTAGCACTGCCAAAGATCAGTCAACTAGTACTTTATATATTGTATAAAGCTAAAGAAGTAATAGTCATAGATCAAGATTGGGAAAAAAATGTGTTAATTAATTTACAATGAACATGGTTGACAACAGATTTTTAGAAAACCTACTGAAAACCAGTAAGCCTTTCTTTGAAACAGTCAACTGAAACTTTTTATTTGAATATGGATTTAATATTTCATGTGATGATAACTGATGCCAATACTTTGGTATGCATTTGGGCATACCTCAGTAAAGAGATTCTGGGCCTGTTCATCTTCTGTAGCCAAAGATATTAGTCTCTTTAGGAGTCTTGGCTGCTACAGCATTTGTTTAAATTCAGTACACTTATAATTTCATTCTTCAAATGTACAAAATGAGAACAAAGTAGGAGAAAATTAACAGTGACTTAAGGAATCCTAAGTTGTCCATGAATAACTGAAGTAGGGAATTTGTGAAATTCTCATGATCATCATCAGTAAATGAATATGACAACCAGTTTTAAAAACTGTAAGCTCACAAATTGCTGAACAGGGATGTATGGAGCGGTTGTTTAGATGAGATTACTCTGGCAAACCCTTTAATTATCTTAAGAAGTAAAATAGCAAAGTATTTTTTTCTCTTTATTCAAAGTCATACTAAAAAAAACAGATAAAATGCCTGCCTGGCACACTTGTATGATGAAATAAAATGGACAGATCTTTTTATATTGGTTACTTTTTTTTAGAAAAAATGCAAATTTATTAACTGAACAGCTGCATGAAATACATTTTTGCATATTTAGCTGTATCATTATTATTAAATACATATTATATACATAATACATATATATATAGTATCTATATGTATGGCATAATCATGGGCTTTATATATTGTGTATATAATTTACATTTGAGGCATTAATTTATATGTAGGGAGAAATGGGACTGAGCAGTACATATCAGGTAATACAAGAGAAAACTTACTGTGGAGTCTCCTTGCTCAGGGTATTTTGACACCTTTCAGTCCTCACAACCTATCAGCCCTCCAAGTCTCCGAGTGCAGAGGTTATGCTGTAAGGCAGGCTACGCAGTGCTTCTCTTCAATGATTTGTGTTTTTAAGGCAATGTCAATAACAAGAGATGTGGATTATGCATTTGGAAATAAAAAGCAGAGATTTTATGCAAGGTCTGTTTTAGTTTTTTGCTGCTTTATTTTTCTTTTATCCTCTTGTGCATGTTTGTGTAAGATCACTAAAGGGATTTTAGGCTATGATTGTCAGAGAAATTTCTAATTCAAGGGAGAATGCTGGATGTAAGAAATAATTAGAATGTTAGAAAAATCAATTGAAACAGAGTCATTTCCAAAGAACCAACCTAGGCTGTCAAATGACAGCCTTCACAGAATCATCTGTGAAACATTCTCTTTGAAGTTCACCAAAGAAAGAAACAAAAGTCTGTTAGAGGGATTCTGATTTAGCCAAGGGTATGCTGCCCTGCTGGTGACTGACATGATAAGCGGTAAAGCTGCATTACACTTCAAGTCCCTACTTTCAGTTTGAACAGGCCATCCCATAGTCAAGTCACTTCATTTTTCTCTGCTCTGATACTCTCGGACTGTAAAGCTACAAAATTTGTTCTTCCTTTCTTAATCAGAAATGAAATTGTTGGGGAGGACATGTAAGATGTAATGTATTAAGAAGGACTTTTAATTTTATTTTTCATATCTTAGAAGAAATTTAAAGATCCATCTAGAATTCAGAACATACCAGAATAAAAGAAACTAAAATGAAAGGGGCTTAAGTTCTTGTAAACACCCCAAAAAAATTACCTGGAATGCAGTGATTGTGTGGCTTTTTGCAACGGTGAGGCAAAATGGTTTATATGCTTACACTATAATCAAGAACATTTTTGTTGCTTGTGTAATGCAATGTTATCCTGAAAAACTATTCCCTGAACATGGCAGAAGAGCACATGCTTCAGTGAAAAAATTGGTAACTTTAACCGAGTTGTCTATGAAAAAATCAGGACATCTCTCTTTCAAAATAATGTAGACTTACTTTGTCTGTGAAATTAGTTGGAAGAAATGTATGATTCAGAATAAAAATGGTTCAATTCTATCAGTCAAGGGTCTAAAATCAAAATCAACTAAATTTTGGCTTTGCAAGTAGGAAAACAAAATTAAATTAAGAGTTTGTTCCACTCAAATCATAATACCCTAAGTCTGATGTCTGAAGCTACTCAAGAAAGCTTTTATCAAAGCCTCTTTAGGTCAGCCCTGCAGGACATTTGCACAGTGCTTGTATCAATGTAAAAACTTTTTCTTCTTGTCTGAAGTGAAAAAGGGACAGAATATGGTATCATTAAAAAAAAAACAAAAAACCAAACACAACTATGTAATTTCTTACTTGAATATGATTTGCTGCTATTGTAAGACACTTGAAACCAGGCCATGTGCAGCTATGGAGAAAAAGAGTGTACCTGTGGGTAGGTTACGTTCAGCCATTGAATGCAGGGGATACTTTGGTGAAGAAAACCTTTCCATACAGAAATCTCGAATGTAGAAAATCTCCATATGAAAAAAACCAGCTTTAGACCCCTCAGTTATAATAGTAAGGATAAGAATTTTCTCATTTTATCTGTTTGCATAATTAAACTGAAAGTTGCATTTCAGAAGTCAGTGAACACTTTCTGTGAGATAGGCTATCACATAAGATGGGTTCTTGAACATTTTTGATGCTATCATTTCTATATATTTTAAGTAGGTTTAGGCTTTTCCATCCTCCACTTATCTTCCTCTCACACACATACCCTGCTGGTATACCTCCTCTCTATGGAGAAATACATCCTTATGCTAAGTAAAAGATTAAACCACCTAGTATAACAATAATAGTTAAAAGGCCTGTCAGTTTATTTCACACTGCATTGTAAAGCACAGAGAAGACAGCGTTTCAAAAAGATGTACATTTCACTTTCACAGACATGAAAACAATTTCACTGGGAAAAATTTCAGTCATAGCACTTGATAGTGTGTGTCTTTCACGTAAAAAGTAGCCCCCTTTTCTCTTTCGTTTTACTTTCTGATATTTTGTTTCCAGGCAAAAAGTTGCAAAGTTCTGGCAAATATTTGCCTATGCTTTTGTAGAAAAAATAAATTTAAAAAAAAAAGCTTTTGTTAGCTTGGGGTTTTGGTTTGGCTTGCTTTGTTGGTTAGGGCTTGTTTGTTTTTTGTTGTTTTTTTTTTCTTTTTAAGTGGGCATTTTACAGCTTATTAGGTGGTGTTTATACATCTTGAATCCAACTTGTCTAGGATTTTTATCTTCATCTTTTAGACTCTTATATCAAATCTGAAAGTGGTAGAAGTTTCATGTGAATTTTTTATCTTATAACACAGATGATAATGTCATTAAAAATTCTGTGTTATTTGTGTCCATTTTACATGAAAAATACCATCTGTAATTTAATGCAGTGATGATGCACAGCTTGCTCACTTGTCTCTTTCTGTTCCTGCTCTGGAAAAACATCTTACCAGTAAATTAATTAATATAGATAACAAGTATAAATATTTAGTCATATCTGCAAAGATACGCTTGAGTAATAAAATTATTCCAGGAAAAAACATTGGAAAGTGGGTAGAGGGAAGTGCTTGGAGTATAGTATGTATAAGTAATGTGGAAAGTGTCACTCCTTCCATATCACTTGTCTTTCTTTTAAACCTGATTTTCTATTACTGAGCAGTTGTTGAATAAGGCCTTCTGCAAGAAGTCTCTCTTTTCAAAATTTAAACATAAACTTCACTGATCAATGATAAACAGCATTTGCTAAAGGCAAACCAATAGTTGCTAATGTGAGTATTAAAACTTGAATTAATAGCACTCTACTATTAGTTTTATAATTAAGAGCCTGAAGTATTAGATGTAACCCAGCTGAACTCTTATTTTCTGCTTCTGATTTACCTGTTTTGAAGATAATCTTTTATTATAACTACAATTAAGCCATTACTTGACCTCATTAAACTACTGCTGGAGTAACTGGCATTCAAACTGCTTACAGTGACCAAAATATAAACAAATTCATCTCAAGAGTTCATCAGAAATACTGCTTAATTTTTTCATGAGACTCCTCTAGATAACAGCACTTTTTCTCTCCTTTTTAATTTAAACAAAAATTTTGGGAACACAGTGGACAAAGAGAAGATCTTAAAGATCTTGTTATCCAGGTGATATTTTCTGCTTGGTGTTACTGCAGGGTCTTGCATATTCCACTCATATTCCAACATATGCCCTGAGTTCTCTTTACTGGACTTCAGGCTGCTTCCCTCAGAAGTTACCTTTCTAGGCTTATTAGATCAGTGCAAGTATTGAACAAGGCATTGATAATGTTGTATCAACTTCACTTTTAAGGGTGATATTAAGGCCTCTAGGACCATTGATTTTTCCTAGTCACTTTTTGCATTATTTCACTTCCAGAAGATGCATTACAAAACCCACTATTGTGTTGGAATCTTGCACAAGTTGTGAAAGAAAGATACACCCTTGGTTTTTAGGCATTATTCCATTCACTCAGCACCCAAGTACTTCACTGGTAGCAGGGAATTGTCAGGTAGCAGGGAATTGTGGCAAAACACATTTTCAATCCCATATTTAAAGCAGACTTTTATTTTTACTGGTACCTTTTCTGTTTATGCCAGTACTTGTACTTTACATACTATTTGCATTTATGATCAGTTAGAGGACACAGGGGAAAGTTTATGGGCTTCTAAATAAGCATATTTATTTAGTTCATGCTCTGCAGAACACCAAAATACCTACTTAATCCTAAGTAGCATTATCTACCTGACTACATTAAAAGCCCCATAAAACTTGAGTATGTCTATAACTGTCTTGTTGGATCAGCACCTTAATTCAGCTTGGAATATGCATAACTACCCTCCACACCAGTGTGTAGTTGATGACTCATACATAAAATCAGATCCTCAATTGACACCTGCTCAAATGGTCCAAGCTTTCAAATGGCAACAGTGAAATCAGTGAAGCTACATGACCAGCACCATCTGAGACCTGGGTACAGGAACTGTAAATAATAAAACTACAAAATTATAATTCATAAGTAACTTATTCTAGAAACTCATGCACATGATAATAATAATTGGTATGTGCACATCTGGGAATGAATAGGAAAGAAATAGCAAATCATCTGGAAACTTTTTGTGGAAAGTGCTTGCTAAGGAAAAAAGAGTTTTACAGTAAATCAAGCAAAAGAGGAATCTGCATGAAAAGAGAGGTGAGTAGGTAAGTAAATAGCTATTTTGGGTTTAGATTTTCACAGCAGCAACTTCAAGAAGTTTGAATTTTAAGGAGCATATTTTTTGATCTCGTGGAACAAGATAAAGTTTCCTGACCCTAGCCATGTAGCATATCTGAGCAGAGAGCTCCATAGGATACAGGCAGAAGTGGCCATGCGTTTGTCATAGGATGGTGCTCTCCCTGTTGTTCATGGAAATGAACTCTCTGCAAGGACTGTTCAAATCTGTGTGATTAATGATACAGACCCAATCCTAAAACTGTGCAGTCCCACTCAACCCAGTGATATGGAAAATTTTAATTCTTTGATCCATATGCATATTTTGTTCATTATTTCTTCATTGTGCTTTTGCCTATGACTTTAAAATTGTATCTGTGCTCTAAGTTAGAAGGATGTGCTGAAACAATTAAAACAAGCCATGAAATCTAGTTATTCTTTCAGCTGCTCAAGTTGTAACTCCTCTTCCCTCTTCTGTCCCATCACAAAACCCGTATCAGCTTTATTGGGCAATCCTGCAACTAAAGACATAGTCTCAGCCTATGACAGGGAAAAATCTGGGGGCTAAACATAGATGTCCAGCAGGATTTCAGGCATTTTAGGAAAGCCTGTTTGGGTTCTAGCTGCCATTTCAGAAGATGGACGTTCTCTAGGTCCTATGCCATAACTTCTAGCAGTATGATATCTCAGACAGTACCAGAAGCATACACATTATGGCCTTGTTAGATAAGAGGAAGAAATTAATCTCAAAGCTTAAGACCTTTCTCTGAGACTGCTCTATAATTGATCATACAAAGTGTCACTGACAAAAACAAGAACAACATCTGGTTGGACCTCTGAGGAAATATTTGCATATAGAGGTTTTAAATTAAAATTAGTACCTCAAACATTACTGGTAGTCAGTGAAGATTATATTTTATAAAGAAATGTGTCTCTCCTACACATAATGGACTCAGAGATGTATAAAATCATCTGCATTTGGATAGTTTGCAGAATGTTTTAAGTAAATATATATCAAATATATCAAATATATATTCAAAACAAGAGATTGTGTTGTAATAAACAAATACAACATAGATAAAAGCAGTAGTGCTCCTGAGCATCCCAGCAATGCATCCACCCAGCACTTGAATGTGTGAGCCTGCTTTAGTCTGAGACTGAATCAAGTTACACCTAAAACATTAGAAGTGGGATCCGAATAGTTTAGTCTTCTGAAATACAGCAGGATCATAACACTGTTCAAGTTAAGAAGTTGAAATTATTTTTTTTCTTTTCTATTTTTTCCCTTTGAAAGTGCAAGACAAAAACATGATTCACTGGAGTGAAATTTTCTTTTTCTCAGACTATTCAAGTATATCATCAACATATGATACTGCTAAAAGTGGGTTCAAAGAGCTACTCTTATAATGAACTTAAAGAGATAAGAATGAAAAACAAAATTGCAACTTGTAGGAATTCTAAAGTAGGAATATCTACAAGTTTACAGTGAGGAATACACGTATCTTAACCTCAGTAAGCAGGACTGAATAACATCATCTGTGTCTTCCACAGGTGATGATTTTTTTGTCAGAAGAGGTTTGTACTTTTCAAGCTATATAATTAAAACAACAGAATATTTTACAACAAAGTCCTAATTTGCTGATACTGTTTTTAATAGCAATATATTTAGAAATCAAAAAGAAATATGGTATGTCAACTATATATATATATATAAACACTGAAGGAACAACAGCAATTATAGTAAAGTCAATTATAGATAATTAATATAGTTAAATATAGTTAATTATATATAAAATTCTAGTAAAGTTAATAAATGTTTATTTTGGAATAGGAGATAATACTTATAGCAATGATAAATACAAAAACTGCCAGTCAGGTAATATGTAAAAGAAAGCTGATATCAAAATAAGGGGCACAAAAAGAACCTTAAAACTGCTAATCAGCTCAAAGCTTGTATAGTCTAATACATTCATTTTTAAGATGCAGTAAAGCTGTATTACAGCAGAATAAAATACAAGACCTGAAAATAGTGACTTAAAAATAGAATATTATGCTATGGAATTAGTGGTTAAATTTAAATTAGTAGTAAAATGAAACTTCTTCCTCAACTTGCTGTGTTTTATAGTTCCACTGTTGTTTTTTTTTTTTTTTCTGGATGGAGCTCAGCAAGCCACTACACTGCAAGAAGAAAAGTGAAGAAGTTTCCTGGGAGAAGGTGCAACTAACAATTAAAATCATTCGAGATTGATTCCTCCTGAGCAGTGAAATGAGAGAAATTATTCCAGAAGACAATATTTCCCACGTATGTTAAACACCGATCTTTATTCTTCTTTAAAGTTATAAATAGCCATCTAGAGGTGCCTATCTCACTACTGACTTAACAAAGAGGCTAGCATAGCCAGAATGCCTTCCCTGGGATGGCCAAATAGAAGTCATCCAAGTACAGAGGCTCACTCTGATGCCGTCAGATGCATGACACTAGTCATAAGATTCAATGCAACCTTCACTCAAAGTTATCTTAATTCATCAAAACACAATGCTACTATTTTTATTATGCTGTTCCAAACTGACTCTAGCACCCTATCACATTCATACCTTTAAAAAACTTACTTTAGTTTACAGAACTGTCATTAGTTTTATTTTTTTCTTACAGAATAAATAGGTATGAGGCAAATTGGAAAGACATATTTCCCCCTGCACTCAAAGATTTACTGTCTCTAAGCTATTTTGAAAGTATCTGTGTAAAACTTAAGTTTTTGTAAATTTTCTTATAAACTCTGAAGTGTTTTGAATTTGCAACATTCTCTGATGCTAACTAGCTGAAACATTACGGTAGCTCAGCAATGTTGCCTGCACAGTCTAAAGATGTTTGCCTGCATGTGCACTGAATATACACAGGGAAAACTTTTAAGTAATTTTAAGTTGAATTAAAATTAGTTTAACAATTTGTTATGAAAAAATCTCACAGAAAAAGGGATATAATTTGATATGGCAGGATGTATATATATATTTGTCATCTATGTAATATATATATTTATATGAGGCAAAGATTTGCAAGTGTTATTTACTTTGAAAAAATGTAGAGAGAACTTTAATGTATTCAAATAGTCAGATGCATACATCCTATTACTAGAATGTTTCAGCATCCTTTCAACAGTGGCACACAGCTACTTAATAGGAAAATACTATGAAACAAAGGACAAATGGAAGCTCAGCTCTTTCAATTCACTGTCAAAAAGATCATAAAGTCAACTACAACGTATATTTTATTTTTCTGCTTTATAAACCCAAACAAAGGTGAAGAAAAGTATCCAAATATGTTGGGACTTCATCAACTGGCAGGAATATTATAAGCATTGGATTGATGAAGATGCGGAGGTTGGGGAGCCTGCTCCTGTCAATATGGATGCTGTTCGTAAATTTTATGAGGACTCTAATCAAGATGTTTCATACATAAATGTTTACCCAGTTTAATAACTGTATTGTCACCAGGTCTACTCTATGTATTTTTCCCCTTAGTCATGCCTATCCTGGTTCTCCTTCCCATAAACCCTTAGGGCTCTTTTCCCACCATGCTGTTCCTTATTGGTTGGCACTTGCCACATTGCAGTAGTTTCCCTTATATGCTTATTATTCCACCCTCGTTACCCATTGGTCTGTCTCCTGATCCTTCATTTGCATACATTTTGACCAATGGGGTGCTTTCCTCCTCCCATGCTTCTAGAAACGTTCACTTTTACAAGTTGGGCTACCCTTTATAAGTTGGGCATCCTCAATAAAGTTGCATCTCCTGTGGCCACCTGTCTTCGAGTGCAGTTCTTCCTTCGGGGGATCGGCAACGGGAAGGGTGCAGGAGGAGCCTTCCCTGGCTTTGAGAGGCGAGCTAAAAGAGTTGGTATCACTTTGTGCTTGCTATCGCTGTGCCTCTTGGGAGCTGAATACCTGCGCATTGACTTTTGGTGCTATTTCATCCACAAATATAAATAAAACTCACCATGCACTGATCTATTGTTTGTAGGTATCAGAAAGGAATATAACCACATATCCCCTAAAGTTCATCTCTATGGATGCACAAAAAAACATGAAAAACCAAGACAAGCTGTTGTGAAGTGTCAGTAGCATTTTCATATGTGTGGACAGCAAACTCCATTTAAAAGACAAATTATTATCCAATGTGGACACACATTAGCAAGTTAAATGTGTCACTGTTCTATTACTGAGTACTTATTGAACTTATGAGCCACCAAAACCACACTTGGAAAAACTGACAGGAATGTGAGGTACAGTACACATTTTTGCCACTTTCATGTAGATTATTACATTAACATATACATTACTACCACACCTTCGTAAGTTCAGTCCATATCATTAATCACTGTAGATATGGCTGCCCTCCAAAAAGTCAGAAGAGCAAGCACACTTTATGCCATACTCTATTTGCCCAAATTCCATTAAGGGAGCAAAACTACTTCATCCCACATGCTGTGACATGAAACAAAGTTGTTAAGGAGTCCAACCCTAATGGGAAATTCTTTTCTTCTAGCACTCCTGACTCCCCACATTTTTTTGAGTAGCCACACAACAGTGATAGCAAGTAGAAGTCATTAGTGCAGTTAAGATAGTTCTGACAGTTTCCACTATGATCTTAAAGTCTATAAAACTCTTAAATCATTACTCAAAAGAGCAGAAACTGCTTTTCCTCAGCCACTGGAATCATCTGATAAAGTAGTGAAAGTGAAAGGCTTGGAAATCATGATACCTGCAGCCCTGCAGGTATCAACTGCTAATGTTGTTTATACATCCTCCTAGCTAGTGTATTTTACTGCTAGTGTTTTATTGGAATAATTATCAAGCAAAAATACTCTTATAGGACACATCTTTTTTACTGTATTTCTGCTTAATAGATGTCCATCAGGTCTCTAATTATTAATCTGAGTAGATAAAACTTGCTCCCATTTCTGTCCCCTTCCCCTCCTTTCACAGCAAAAACAGGTTTAAGTATGATGGAGTGGTATTGCTAGGCAGCAGTTCTGGAGATATCACTCATAAGAACACAGTCACTGCTCTCCTGAAGTACTTCACAATAAAAGCAGATTTTTATTGGTACACACTTCCAGCTATTGCTACACCTCCAAAGATTATCAGAGATAATAGGAGCCCATGAAGAAACACATTAGGCAGCCTGCAAATTCAGTCATCATTCAGATGAGATTAGCCTTCTCTCCTTGGTCTTTACAAACTACATCTCTCATTTCAAAATGATCCTGAGTGTTTGAAGAACAATAATTTAAAAGTGCCAGCATCGTACCTCAGCCATCCTCAGAAAACATGAGTCAGAGCGTAGCAGCAATCAGACATATTTTTCTCTCATGCAGATAAATGTCTGACATCTTTCTGTCACTCCTGTCAATGTTCTTGGGCTCTGTTTAGCTGCTGTGATTCTGCTTCCTGCTCTGTGCAAGCCAGTGTGGAAAATCACAGATCCTTCTGCTGCTTTAGGCTGACCTACATTCCCCAAAAGATTAGGCAGCCCAAAATACAGTCTTTAACTTTCTGGGACACGTCTGAACAACAATAAGCTTCATGAAGACACATTAACACAAGCTCCAATTCACATCAGTCTTCTCTCCTGGCAGAACCTCTGAAGTAGCAGTGTCACTGAGGGGCACAGGTACTGCTTTCAGATCTTTTGCTGAGTGATGTTCGACTATGCAGCACCGGGGGGAAGGGAAAATGGCTCCCACCTGCCTCCAGAGCCAAGGGAGCACTGAGAAAGAGATGTTTGTAATCTGGAGGACAAGAGGCGAAAGACTTTTATTGCAAAATACATGAGGTTTTTATAAGTTCCCGGTGAGGAAGGTGCTAGAGCTGGGACTGGACTGGGTAAGAACTCTGGAAGCGGAAGTGTCTTGGGTGCTCAGCTAGCAAATAGGAAAATGGAAGGACTAACAGCCAGTAGAAATCCATGTTTGGGGGACAGACGGGGGCGATAGCCAATAGAATTAGGACACGGGCGGAAGCTGGCAGCAGCCATAGCCATGCTGCCCCAGCTCCACAAGGCAGAGGTGTTCCAGCACAGACCTGCCTGCTCTCAGACCGGCTGGAGCCACCCTGGTTCATCCCAGAGCTGCAGAGGCAGCTCCGTGCAAGTTCTGGCTGCTGCCGCCATTCTGGTGGTGCGGGGAGGGTGGGGTGGTCTGGGACCATTCCGCTCCCGGGAAGAAACAATGCCGTGGTTAATGAGCTCCTTGGTGATGACTCACCCAGAGAACAAAAGCCTCTGGGAAACAGAGGAGAACAGAGAAGGGTGGTGGAGGTGATAGAAAACTTTGTAACTAAAAACCCGGTACAGGTAAAACTGCATAAATTTAAAACTTCAACAAGTCATATGTATGCAACTTCTCAGGTTCAGGTGCTTTTCCAGCACTGCTCTCCTTGGGGCCCATTTTAGCATTTCCCTACATTTGACTAGTGATCGCTTGCCTTTTAAAAGCTTTAGAAAGCAACAGCAAAGCAATCCTGTCAATGCTGTTTTATTTACCCCCAAAAGGGATGTGCTGATTTAAAGGTAAACCAGCAGGAGAAATGACCCCTGCTCAAGAGAGATTATACATCAGAGCTGCAATTTAATAAAATATTACTATAAATACAATGATACAAACAGAAAGTGGTTTTACCCCCCAAAACCCAGTAGTATAACCCAGCACCCTGGGGTACAAACACAATGGTGTTCGTTGGCCCCTGTGCTGAGCCCCATGTGATTCTCCTGAGTACAAATAAAAGGAAGGGAAAAAATGTGTTGGTGCAGACGACAGTTGCAGTCTGACAGGAGTGGTGGTCACAGTCCTGTCAAGGTTCTGGTCCTCCTCTGGATCTCACGAGTGGTCCCAGAGGTCTCCAAACCCCAAGATTATATACCCTCAGGTTCAGGTGGGAATGCCCAGTACCTCTCTCAGGGCTGGGAGTTCCACAGTGGGTGATTTAACTCTGTGAGTCATGAAGTATTTTTGGAATTGTTGCTGGCCCATTATCAGGCACACCCCCTCAGGCTGGGTGTGGAGGTGCTAACAACTTCGTGGAGGGGAGTTATCACAGCTCCTATCTCACAGGCTTCTTTAACATCTAGCTTTCAGCCTGAGGGGTCAGGTGTGCCCCGGGCAGCTACTGCAAATGATGCATTTAACAGTTCATGGGAAATTACATAGAGGCTGTAGAATACACAGTTTTGGTCACACCCATGCAGTGATAAACTGGTCCCACCTGCTGAACTAGGACAAGGGGTCATATGGCACTTTGGAAAAAAAAACCAAAAACAGCCAAACAAAATTCCTAATTAGATAATGATCAAAGTCTAGAGGACACATCAGCTCTTTCATGAAACATAAATACTGTGAAGCAAAAGATTATTGAAAGTTTCTTCTTACTTCAGTGCACCAAATACTGTGACCATGTACGTAATGTTCACTATCAATGCAATTAAAGAAGAAATTCAGGCTAAATGTTGTAGGGGAGTCCCTGAACATCATTTGTGGAAATGAACTGCGTCCTTGCTAGGGAGTATTTACTGAGAGTAAGGGCTGGAGATGAAGCTACAGATTCATATGCGTATACATTATACATTAGGTGTATACAGGGCAGGTCTTCTTATGTACTAGGTGTCTGTTATGGGTTTGGCCAGGTGGGCCTAAATTTAGGTTTTAAAGTTCAGCTAGGCCTAGGATTGTCAACTGATTTAAGCTGGGCTGAGCTAGCTCACAGCTGACTTCTTCCAGCCAATAATATTGTATTCCATACCATACTACATCATCTCAAAGGGGGTAAAATCCAGTGTGTGGGAGTGGCTTAGTTAGTTCCATCATGGCTGCACTAAGAGGAGGACATCTAGCAGCTCCTCTACTATGCTAAGCCCTGCTCCTGTTGCCTCTGCTTGCATTTTGTTTGCATTCAGGGAAGTAGAGATATTTTGTTGTTATACTTTCTCTTTCTTGCTGAGTGTCTTTTGGAGTGCTTATGAATTTAGAGTAATGGGCTTTGTATTAATTGGGGAGTGGAAAGTTATTCCTTGTTATATATGCATAACTTGTGTAAGTGTGTGTTATATTGTAGTTCTCTCAGTTTTCTCTTCTCTGTATAAATACATGTAGTTAGTTTCAGCATAAACCTGCTTTGAGGGTTGTTTTTTTTCCCTCTCCCTCTTCTTTTTCCCTTGGCTGGCTGGGGGGAGGAGGAGCCCTTTCATTCTGTCCTGGACAGTTGGCATTTTGCCAGCTCAACCCAGGACAGATAAATGGTGCATTGGCTGGGAAACGAAGGCCACTAACAAGTGTCCCAGAAAGTTGGCAGGGCTCCCCCGGGAGCATTGTTATAGAAACATTCCTTGATATCTGCATTGCTTGGGTACATCTAATATAAACAATGGTCTCTTGCTACTGGGTACTCGTTTCATTCCTTGTACTGACTGTTTTTGTGAGTTCAGACAGCTCAACTCCTACCTGCTGTGAATGTAGCCACTGCAAGGAGAAGCCTTACAGCCAAAGCAAGCTGTCTTTCTCTCCTGCCTCACCTCAAGAGAGAGCAAACCCCAAGCATGAGTCACATGTTGACCTGTCGTCCTGCCTGTGTGACCAGGGGAAAGGCATGAGGAGGTGGGACAGTGCATTTACTTCTGTGCTTGAAGTCCAGGTATGGAAATCAAAACGTAAGAAAGCTGGTAAAAAGCTGTCCACATGTTGAAGCAGAGATCCCAGAACAGAGCCAAGAACCGCAATTAAGCCGCCCTGCCTCCAGCCAAGAGAAGGAGGAGATCGACCAAGTCTACTGGACATTGCTGAACCAGAAAACTAGCCAAGACTGTACCTCTACACTGACTTGTAGATGACAGCCAATGCCCCTCTGAGGGTGGCTGGACCGATAAAAGAAGATTATTTGAAGCATAGAAAGGCCTGTTGGTGTGTGGCAGGACACTGCCACTTAAGTAGAATCTGTAGAGATTCATCATGTGGATGTTCATGTGCCCAAAGGCCGAGCTAATAAGGAACAGCACACCTGGACTAGCATAAGGGAGAGTTGTTCCTGGCTCAATGGGCCCATGATGCCTCAGGCCACCTGCAGGTGGAGGAGGCCGAGGGGTGGATTTAACCATGGACATTATTTCCCAGGTTATCCGCTATTGTGAAACCTCTGAGAAGGGGATGGAGACCCCAGTGTGGGGATAGTGACCCCTGAAAAGGGGATAGTGCCCCCAGTGTGGGGATGGTGACCCTAATGAGGGTATAGTGACCGCTGGAAAGGGAATGGGATGATCCCAATGTGTGCCTCAAGGTCATTTAACCTTGAGAAAAAAAGGTAACTTGCATTTTGAGTTCTGTGTTGCAGGACATTAACCATCAGATGAAGAAGACCTGACCTGAATTGGTGTTAGTGTCCAACGATGAACTGTTTTTTCCTGCCTAAAGTACCTACTCCATCCTAATGGACTATTGCCTACAATATGGAGGGGTGGAAGATGGCCCTGGAAAGAACAAAGACTGCGCGGGAATAGATAGATTGAGATATGAGTGATGTAATATGGTATGGAATAAGGGGTGGAATATGTAATGGATTTGGCTAGGTGGGCCTAAATTTAGGTTTTAAAGTTCAGCTAGGCCTAGGATTGTCAACTGATTTAAGCTGGGCTGAGCTAGCTCACAGCTGACTTCTTCCAGCCAATAATATTGTATTCCATACCATACTATATCATCTCAAAGGGGGTAAAATCCAGTGTGTGGGAGTGGCTTAGTTAGTTCCATCATGGCTGCACTAAGAGGAGGACATCTAGCAGCTCCTCTACTATGCTAAGCCCTGCTCCTGTTGCCTCTGCTTGCATTTTGTTTGCATTCAGGGAAGTAGAGATATTTTGATGTTATACTTTCTCTTTCTTGCTGAGTGTCTTTTGGAGTGCTTATGAATTTAGAGTAATGGGCTTTGTATTAATTGGGGAGTGGGAAGCTATTCCTTGTTATATATGCATAACTTGTGTAAGTGTGTGTTATATTGTAGTTCTCTCAGTTTTCTCTTCTCTGTATAAATACATGTAGTTAGTTTCAGCATAAACCTGCTTTGAGGGGTTTTTATTTTTCCCCTCTCCCTCTTCTTTTTCCCTTGGCTGGCTGGGGGGAGGAGGAGCCCTTTCATTCTGTCCTGGACAGTTGGCGTTTTGCCAGCTCAACCCAGGACAGTGTCTAAGGTCCTTGCCTGGTCATGGACATCTAGACAATCTAGTTGGAAGACACTACACCACTTAAGTCCGCTGAACTTCACCTCAAGTAGACACCTGCATTGTCAGCTAAGGAGACCTCCATTAATAATATTGCAACCATATTTTACACACATAATTTTTAAAATAAGTATTTTTTCAAACAAAAAGTCTTTTTTTACTGTTGCATGATTTTAGGAGTTGTGGTGGTGGGATTCAGACATGGTGATAAAGATTATGTTAATACAATTCACAATAATACTCTCTGCTCTTATTTAAATTCTCAAGTTTTCTGAAGATCTTCCTTCTCAATATCCTTATATTATTAAATCCATGCAGAAATAAAAATGAAAGTGATAGCAATAGTGGAGGATGGCATAGAAACACTTTGTAGGTGACCAACAACAGATATGGGAACGTTGGAACTCTGTGACAGCTACCACACTTGAAAGTGGCCCTCCCGGCACTCTTCATGAGCACCTCCAACAGCAAGCCCCAAAAAGGCAGCCAAGCCAAGTACAACATCAGGTCCTAATCCATGACAAAGTCTGTAACAGGGTGCTATTGATTAAACTAGGCTGAGGTGTAAATACCTGTGAATGCTATTCATTTTTCCTTCAGTGGTGTCAGGTATTAATGCCTACTTACTTTCTGACCCAGTTTTATGCTGTTCGCTTGATTTATGAATCCCAGTCTTAGCACTCTGATGTTTCAGCACAAAACAATCTGAAGTGAAGAAGGAACTGCCCAGAGAAATTCTCAAATATTACACAACTGCCAAAAGAGGTGCAGTTACAAGGGTTTGTAGGGCGGAAAAGTATAGGGGGATATAGTGTAAATAAAACTCCAGTGATTTTAGGCCATCCTGAGATGCTTTAGTGACTTCTCAAGATTCTTTGACCGTTACTAACTGAGTAGGTTTTTCTCTTCTATGAATTAAGTAAGCCCTAAAACAGCGTTGTCAGAGTCTCCTACATAATATTTTTTTACAAATCTGGGGAAGGTTCATTACAATTAAAAAAAACCAAACCCCCAAACAAAACCAAAAACCCCAAAACAACCCTGGTTCACATAGTTTACCTAATCAAGAGTAAACTATCAGTAAATTAAACATTTAAAAGTCAGTAAGAGTAATACAAATAAATCACAGTACTGGATATTTAGAAAATGTTAATAAACACTTTTCTAAACACCTTTCTGTAATTAACCCCAAGACCCCACACCCACACTTAACAGAGTTATGTGCCATCCCCACAAAATGATCCATCCCATTCTATGTCACCCACATGTTACCATTTCTGGGGCCATGATGTCCCACATTTGCACACGTCTCCTATGCAAGATGCGGGTTACTATTCAGTAAAATGTGCAAGCAGACAATGCAAAAGACCATGCAATATAGGTGTTCCAATAAGGGCCCATCAGCGTTTAGAAAAGGTGCTTACAATAAGAGGCCTGATAAATTTGTCAGGAAAGATTGAATTTGAACAGCGCCTGGAATTGAAATGTTCGAGTGAAATATAGCACGGAGGACTTCTAATTTGCTGAAGGTATTTTTTTCTTCTGGAGAAGTAAAACTCTTACTGTAATTAAAGAAGTTACTTAAACAGTCCTTTAAAAATCAAGATGCTTCATAAAAAGATTCCTTTAGGCAAAGTGCATCTCACTCTATGAAGCTCCCTTTCATATTTGGTATTCTGATTCAGAGCATACCCTGGGAAACAACCCTTAAAGGCAAGGGGGTCCAGGAGGGATGGACATGTTTTAAGAGGGAGATTTTGAATGCACAGCAACAGGCTGTCCCAGTGTGCCGAAAGGCCAGACGGAGGGGAAGACGGCCAGCTTGGTTAAATAGGGAGATTCTGCAAGAAATCAGGGATAAAAAGAAAGTTTACAGACTATGGAAAAAAGGGCTGGCTACTTACGAAGAATTTACAGATAGAGCTAGGTCATGCAGGAAAAAAATTAGGGAAAGAAAAGTGGAATTTGAAGTAAATTTGGCTATTTCAGTTAGGGATAACAAAAAGTCCTTTTATAAATACATTAATAACAAAAGGAGGGGCAAGGAAAACCTCCATTCTCTGTTGGACCTGGAGGGAAATATAGTTAAGGAAGATGAGGAGAAGGCTGAGGTACTTAACACCTACTTTGCCTCAGTTTTCACCAGTAAGACAGGTGGCCCTCAAGACAACTGGCCTCTGGAGCTGGTGGACAGGGAGAGGGAGCTGAATACCCCTCCTGTATTCCAGGTGGAAATAGTGACCAACTTACTGAGCCAGCTGGATCCTAACAAGTCTATAGGACCAGATGGGATCCATCCCAGGGTGACGAAGGAGCTGGCAGAAGAGCTTGCCAAACCGCTCTCCATCATCTTCCAACAGTTCTGGCTCTCTGGGGAGGTCCCAGATGATTGGAGGTTGGCGAATGTCACCCCAATCCACAAAAAGGGCTGCAAGCAGGACCCTGGCAACTACAGGCCTGTCAGCCTGACCTCCGTGCCTGGCAGGGTTATGGAGCAGTTCATCCTGAGTGCAATCACACAGCACCTTCAGGGTGGACAAGGGATTAGACCCAGCCAGCATGGGTTTAGGAGGGGCAGGTCCTGTCTGACCAACCTGATCTCTTTCTACGATCAGGTGACCCACCTGGTGGATGAGGGGAAGGCTGTGGATGTGGTCTATCTGGACTTCAGCAAGGCCTTTGATACTGTCTCCCATAATATACTCCTGGAAAAGCTGGTAGCCCATGGCCTGGACAAGTGTACCCTCTCCTGGATTAGGAGCTGGCTGGAGGGTCGGGCCCAGAGAGTGCTGGTGAATGGAGCTGCATCCAGCTGGCGGCCAGTCACCAGTGGTGTTCCCCAGGCGTCTGTATTGGGTCCAGTCCTGTTTAACATCTTTATTGATGATTTAGATGAGGGGATTGAGTCCATCATCAGCAAATTTGCTGATGACACCAAGTTGGGAGGGAGTGTCGACCTGCTGGAAGGCAGGAGGGCTCTGCAGAGGGATCTGGATAGACTTGAGAGATGGGCTGATTCCAATGGGATGAAGTTCAATAAGGCCAAGTGCCGGGTCCTGCACTTTGGCCACAACAACCCCCTGCAGCGCTACAGGCTGGGCACAGAGTGTCTGGAGAGCAGCCAGGCAGAAAGGGACCTGGGGGTACTAATTGACAGGAAGCTCAACATGAGCCAACAGTGTGCCCAGGTGGCCAAGAAGGCCAATGGGATCCTGGCCTGTATCAAAAATAGCGTGGCCAGCAGGACCAGGGCAGTGATCCTTCCCCTGTACTCTGCATTGGTGAGACCACACCTTAAGTACTGTGTTCAGTTCTGGGCCCCTCAGTTCAGAAAGGATAATGAGGTGCTGGAGCGGGTCCAGAGAAGAGCAACAAGGCTGGTGAAGGGACTGGAGCACAAGTCCTATGGGGAGAGGCTGAGGGAGCTGGGGTTGTTTAGCCTGGAGAAGAGGAGGCTCAGAGGTGACCTCATCACTGTCTATAACTACCTGAAGGGGAGTTCTAGCCAGGTGGGGGCTGGTCTCTTCTCCCAGGCACTCAGCAATAGGACAAGGGGGCACGGGCTTAAGCTCTGTCAGGGGAAATTTAAGTTGGATATCAGAAAAAAATTCTTTCCAGAGAGAGTAATCAGGCATTGGAATGGGCTGCCCAGAGAGGTGGTGGATTCACCATCCCTAGAGATTTTTAAACACAGATTGGATGTGGCGCTGGGTGCCATGATCTAGTAAATGGATTAGAGTTGGACCAAGGGTTGGACTCGATGATCTTGGAGGTCTTTTCCAACCCAATCGATTCTATGATTCCATGATTCTATGATTCTACTGATTTCAGAAAAGAAAAAGAGATGGCTGACTTTTTTTGTGTCACTCCTCTGCTTATGCAATCTATTGTACACTATTGTGTTTTTCATTCTGAAAACAGCTAATTAAACTCTGCAGTATACTATGATGATTGCAGCAGCTGTATTATGCCAAGATTTTTTGTGTGTTGCCCAGGATTCAGTTTTAAACTGGCTCAGCCTTGCAGTGTCTTGCTTTATACTCTTGCGTTGAAAATATGTGCAAGGATCAAGTGAAGAAAATAGAATAAAATATTACCTTATCTTTATTTTACTGATGCATTCTCCGGATAACCTTATATAATCCTGCTTCTATGCAAGCACCATTTTGTTATCACATATGTCAGTAGACAAGCAGTAGTCAAGGTTTCAGAAAGAAGATGATGAACTTATGAAGATGGTGAATTTTAATAACATCTCAGTTTATTCTGTAATACTAATTAAACTTGCACAAAACCTGGAAATAATTACTTTTCTGGGAATATTTATAATAATTTGGACATTCTCGAGGTTTTATTTTTAGTAAGGAATAAAATTGTGATGTTTACAATTTAGTTTCATGAGTATTTATTATGACTTTCTGTTCTGAAGATTCTTTGAAATAATTTCAATGATACAGTTCAGTGATAAGAATTGAACTAAAGTTGATGATGGTAAAAATTTTGCGCTGTTTATTGTCACAGTCAGTGCAAAGCCACACTTAAGAAGCTCACTTCTAGAGAATGAATCTGGTTGTAGAACACAGAACAACAGGCACTGTAGGAAAGTCCAACAAGAAAAAGATAATTAATTTCATTAAACTGGCAATTTAAACCTGCCACTTGTGTCTTTATTGTCTTATAATACATGGTAACACCTCAACTTCACCTAAAATATGGACTTGATTGTCAATATAGAGAGGCAGAGCAGCAACAAGGTAAGTAACAGCGACAGGGTTAGGATGTGTTCTTACAGAGTAAAGAAACCTTGTCTTGCTGTGTTCTGAGTAGACAGTAAAAACCTCAAGTGGCATAAAGTGTTCTTTGATTGCTTTTCATTTTGTAAACCTTTGCAGTTTATGCTATCTTTTGGAAAAACGCTCAAATATTCTGCAAAGAGGGAGTGAAAAACAAATAAAAATCAAAATGAAATCTGAAATAGACTGTGGCCATGGCATTTCTTTTCCAAGAAGGAAAATATAAAATAATAATAAAATCAAGAATCATTGCACCCTATGGAAAATTCAACTTTCAGATGAAAGAAATCTACAGGTAGGCATCCAAAAAAACCAAATATTCTAAAGTTCACTAAGTGTGATGAATGAGTTCAAATTACTAAATTGTTTGCATGGCTATTTTTAGGTTAAATGAGTATAACTAATTTTGCCACTGTTTGAAGTATGATCTTTTGAAGCTAGTCCCATAAGAAGTGTGTTTTGCTAGCAAAGCTATAATGCACTAAGTTGTAGTACATATTCTGTATACACATTACCTGGCCCCTATAATAAATAGGAAGGTGACTTCACATAGTTCTAGGTCAACCAAACAGTAAACACATAGATAAATGAAAAGCAAGATGTTTTCTAGAAAAAGTTTATGAGGAAGGAATGTGGTTTTAAGTTCCTTACCTCTAGACTCTGACTTGACACTTTATAGCTCTTTACACTCTAAGAGCTATGGAAAAACTCATAAGGTCTCCTTGTTTCCTTGGAAAAGAGAGGAATATTGTACCTGCATAGAATAGCTATGCCTAAAGATACCTTCCATTCAAAAGATATGTAATAAAACATACAAAATTTATATCACATATACAGTATATATATCTTAAAAATACTGAAATAATCCAGATTTCCTGTGGAGGGAAAAATAGAAGTTCTTCTGAAATTGTCTTAAAGTTTCCTGAGTGAATAAAACCTCATATAAACTGGATCAAGAAACGTATGTGACACTGACCAAAATTGGTATATTCCCAAGGTCTGCTTCCCACCTCAATGAGCCCTTAGTACATATGTCTTTGCATAGTATATGGTACCTTATAAGTTGCTGACCTTTTTCAAAGAAACAATAGTTCATTCTTGAAAATAGAATCAGTGTGTTAACCAAGCTGTCAGAAATAAGGTTTCGATCGAGCTCCCTAATGGGAACAATTTCTCTTGCTTGTTTATGTTAACATGCAGAATAATTTATTCAGTTTTGTTTAACGAATTAGTTGGAAAACATTTCACAACACAATCATTTACAAGTGGAATAGTTAAGTTACAACATGCATTACAGATAATTGCTATTTTATAATTAGAAATATTTAGCAGTTACAGCTGACTTCCTCTCATGGTGAATTTATGTATTTGTGAGAAGAGACAACCTTTGTGATGCAAAGAACAATGTTCTACCCCCCCCCTGCACATGAAAAGCCAAGTTGCTACCCACATTCTCTCTAAGAGTCTTCAGCTTATCCCTATATGTCCTTCTTATAGCATTGCTAGAAATGTTAAAATAATCACTTAGAGGAACAAATGTGCGGTTGGGAGGGCAAGACTTCTTGCTACTCACTTTTCTGATTGTTTTTCATTCTGTCTAATAAATACTATTGTCTGAATCATAGAGTGGAAAACAATAAACCCTGTCAAGTGAGTAGAGATTTATTCTTTACTTTGGAAATTAATTTGGAGTTCTAAAATATTGGCACACTGCAACCAGTAAGCATATAATAAACCATGTGCCATCTACAATGTGAAATTCCATTTCTTAGAGTATCTTAAAATAGACTATAGTATCTTAAAACAGACTGTACTATTTAGTGCATTCAAGATTGTGAGTTCTACTAAATTGTGTCTGCATTGAAGTTCTCACTTTGAAAACGTCATCAAACTTCATTTGCTCAACTGACATATTTGGTGTTCCTTCATTGCTCTGTCACTCCTATTTAATATACTTCCCTAACTCTGTCCATGTGGTACCTGATAGCAATAGTTACTGCTTGACAATCTCTCATCCATTTTAGAGAGAAGAACAGTTCTTTGGATTTATTCTTATCTCTCAGAAGACATATTTTTATATACTCTCCTTCCTCCCCTTGTTTCTCCCAGCTCCAAATAATTCTAGAGGTTATGGGGACACCTCTCCAATATGTTTAGTCCTTGACATGTTGAAGAGTGTTTTTTTCTAACCAAAGCACTCCCAGCTGGTACTTAGCTGCCATTCAGAGATGGAAATCTTAAGCAGTGATACCCACATGTCCTTCTAAAGGCCCCATTGCAGTGCTTCTACATGCAGGTGTCCTTAGGGAACTACTCAGAGGACTGCTTCTCATCAGCACATTGAGAACCTTTCTGTATTAGGTCTTTGGGTCAGTTCTTCCAGGACCAAATCTAGCTGGGAAATAAAGGGAAGGGTTGGACAAATACTAGTCCTCAAACGTAAATCCTATTCCAAATCCTCATATAGTCTTCAGCAAACACACTGTTTTTTTTCAAGACCCTCTGATTGGAAAAGGATGGGAAGTCATAATTGTTCTACTGTTTCATGTGAGGGGATGCTCATGTGTTAGAGTATATGTAGTTTTAATGGTATGTAAATTAATCCATAGCTTGAGGTAACATACTTTCATTACTGCTTTCTGAGGCTTCCTATATAGACAAATATTTACTTAGGGTTTTAAAAGTCAGTGACTGAATTGTGGTAACTGCTTTTTGGATTTGCTGTCCTTAATATGTTTGCCATTTGAGTAGTGGTTCAGCAAAATAAAATTAAAATCCAAAGCCACTTGGTGTTGTCTCACATAGTAGTAATACCACACCACTTCACTTATCCTGTTCTCTCTGAACTAAACTGCTTATACCATTACAAAAGGAGCAAAGTGTTCAGTACGAACAAACAAAATCAATCAGCCGAAGAAAATTCTTGGTCTGCACTAAGAGAAAGGCGCAGAGCATTAAGTCTTTCTAAAAAGGAAAGATGAAAATGGTACCAATTCATCAGCAATCAGAAGAGACAAGACCATAATAAATAAGAACTAATGCTGCTACTGCAGCTCTACTACAATTTAATAAGTGAATCAAAACTGTTTATTTTTCCTACAATAAGAGGATAGAACATTTAACATGAAAAGATTTCCATCCTTGTTAGATATGACCAGACTCCTGTGAAAAAGAAAGATTGTAGGATATTGCTCAAGGGGAGCACCTGGAAGGGCAGCTGCTGTCCTGAGAGGAAATGGGATGAGAGGAATGTGTTACAGGAAATTGGCTGGAGGACCTCCCATTTGAAATAGAAGACTGGAGTTCTGAGCAAGGTATGGCACACAGTGAAAGTAAACAGGGGGGGAAATGGTGCTAAGAAGCAATTAGGTTTTCCACCAATGTTAAAAAGTTGAGATTTTCTAATGTGAGTTCATTTCCTTTGAAATATTTATTAGTACTCTTATTAAATTTGTAAATGGCTGTGGAAGACACTGCTTTGATCCCTTGTTTTCCCTGCTTTAAGACGCATAGGTCTGTCTTGGTTCATAGTAGTATGCTTGGGAAGAGCCAATAGAAAGTATGAAGCAAATATCTCCTGTGTAGCTCCAGTTATAATAGTATCTGAACAGGTCGTTATCTTAAATACATTCATCAAAGACTATCAATGACAGATCAAGGAGTTCATTGTGAATTTTCAAGGCCCTTGCTAGAGCATTGTAGGCTGCTTAGCTGATAGTCCACACCATCAAGAAAAAGAGCAGATAAGACTGTGAAAAAGTATGTGGTACATGCCAAGTAAAATAAACACACTTTTCAGATATTAGATATGTACTGGATCATGCAGAAATTCTCCTCTGACCTTGGAGAGGAGGGGCTATCTATAGCATTCAGTCAAGTTACAGAACGGGGTCCTAAGGAAAACAAATGATGAACAGGCACTGGTTGCAAACTTAAAACCAGAACATCTGAAAAGCATCGGGTTTCAGGCAGCAAAATTCTATCCATCAACCAGTAGACGTTTTGCTTAAGCCTCATTTTAAAGGAAAATTCCAAAGAGTTAGCAGCTAGGAAAAAACCACAACCAACACAACCTTTTAGAAATATCATCTGCATGAGAAAGAAGGTTAAATAATATCCAAAAATTTACTAAGTGGGCAATTCAGATCACTGAATAGATTTTGGGGGATAATAAATGATTTGACATTGCTAGAAAAACAATTTGGTAACCAGCCAGGTTCTGTTGACATAGTACATATGCCAAGGTGTGATTTGAGCCCTAAAGCCATCCATGTCCTCTCTCTAGACACGGACTGTCCAGGGATAAGATTTCTGATTAAAATGGGGATTTGTGGATGAGTACATATAGAAGCATTGTCAACTGTTAATTCAAATAGGGAAAGAGATTGGTGGGATCTAGGTTTAAATTCAAAAATATCAAATTTATGAATCTGACTTACATATATTTAGTAGAACTAAACAACCTTTTCCAGTTTGGATTTGAGTCTTCTGAATTGCTCTAGAATTTGCTTGTTAAATTTGCATCTGTGTAAACAGATCATATTTGCATGAATAAGAAGGTCTTGCTCCACCTCTTTCTAACTGCAGGCTCATGCATGTATTCAGTGCCTGTTGTCAGTGCTCCAGTGAGGGGGAACAGCAGGAGCTGAGCCAAGAGGGGTTGAGCTGGGAGATGAGGCTGGCCCTAGGGCAGGCTTTGTCCTCTCCACCCTAGCAAGGCCAGGGAAATGATAGGCACAACCTCTCCCAGGGGTCTCAGGAAGGGTTATAGATGAGCCTGGTCCCAGACAGGAAGCCCAGGAGAGAATTAAAGGTGACTGGCCAGAAACAGGGCTGGAGACAAGGGTATGTACACCCAGGTCTAGGACTAAACAAACACAACAGAGCAGCCAGTGAGTCAAGTCAACAAAGACAGGGCCAAACACAAGTACCTCTGAAACATGGCTTGGGCAAGGTGAAGGTGGCCAGGCTTAACTAAAACAGAGACCCAGACCCATGTGCAGAAAGCTGGGGGGGTGGGGGGGGGCATGTCCTGACTGACCCCAGCACCTACCAGTGTGTTTAAAGTGACAGTCTGTGAGTTTTCTTATTGATCCAACATATTCCCACAGTACTAATTATATGGTAAGAGGCAAAGAAATTTCTGCTGCACATATAAAAAGTGTTTGGAGTAAGTGGACCTGCTTGATCCATCTCACCTGGACTCCCACCAGGGCATCATTTCCCCATTGTGCCAGAGCACCATTTAGACTCAAACCCAGGCAGCTGCTGGGTTTTCATCACCCTGGTCTTGCTTGGGCACTGTGTCCCGATCAGAGTAGTCACTGTCTCTGCCTTGTGGCCATCTCCAGGAACTCTTGCTGGTCACAAGCACAAAATCAGAGTGTCCTGTGGCATGATGTGTCCAGCTGGGAATGCTCCAGATGTCTCATTGTTCAGAAGTGCACAAGTAGAGTTGGTTCATACACCAAGATCTCAGCCAATAAGAATGCTGGAGGTTAGAGAGGCTCACTATGGAATAAAAACATATAATTAACTTCTACAATAATTAGCGCAGAAAAAGTAGAGCTTGTGCTATACATCAGTTCCAGAAAAGGCTCAAAATAAATTAAAAAAAAAGTGTACAAATTTGAACTATGCCCCAAGATTTAATTTTTTTTCTGGTCCTCAGTTTTGTCAATTAACTCATTATGGAGTTCACTGAATATTTTTGAGCTTTTCAGGCAGTGACATGTAATGATAAAATCCTTCATCAGTTCATATATTTTTATAAAAAGATCATTAGCTTATGTAAACACTTATACTTGGAGATACTATTAGCAGTTTATTTCCTTTGTCTTATGTGAAGCTATCTGTAGTTTTTAACTCATCATGGATACTTAGCTTCATAAAATTCAGAGAAAGGATTTTTTTGTCTAGGATTCATGTAGTGAACGTCTTGGTGACTCACATTCATATTTAGGTGTAGCATGGGTATTTTTTGTCTTAGAAACAATTTTTACGTGGGAATGAATTTGCTCTTCGGTGTTTAGTTTTCCATAAATTACTCAAAGTAATTATTGCAGGAAAGAAGATTGTTAGAACTGCAATTCATCTTTAGCTTAGTTTTGTAATCTCTGTGGAAAATATTAAACTATTTCCATTATAAAATGGAATTGATTCCATTTATTTCATTTTCACTGGGATTCACTGAATGAACTATTTGGGTACTGCTTCTTAATTGTGACACAGCTGTTTTCTCTATACCTATAGAACTACAGTATTTCAAAATATACTATTAGTAAACTGTTGATTACGCAGGTACAACCATGATTCTCTTACAGAATTATATTTGCAAAGACACCCTATTTTCATCGTCCTTGGCTAAAAGAATACAGAGGAAATTCCGTATGATTTCATTAAAGTTACTACAGTCTTTATTTTATTTCATTATATTTTATGTTATTTTTTCCCTACACACCTATTATGAGCTTCAATTGTTCATGCCTATCAATTCTGAATCTTTAGCAACTGTGCTAAAGAAATAATTAAGGTTTAGCTTTATACAGTTAGGGAGATGAATGTGCACATCCTTCTCTGTTGGAAGCAGAATGACGCTTTCTAGAAGATGCCATTGTCATTTGCATACATAACATTGCTTAGAAAGTGGTTCCCAACTTCTGTACATTCCTGCATTTTCAAATCTCATGGTAGTTTCATTCCTATTGTAGTTAATTTTAAAAATAATTAATTCTTCCTTAAATAGAGGAAGACAGTTAGTTACTACAGTGGAAGCATAATTCTTATAAATGTCCAGTATGGAAATATGAAATGAGAACAGAATAGTACAGGTCTCCTATGTCAATCAATTTTGCTTCTGACGAAAATGCTTCTGGCAAACATTCTCTTCCCACTAATAACTAAAAATACTCTGAATTAAAGGATCAAAAAGTCTTTAACAATATGCAACTATTGTTTCTCTAATGACTAGCATAATTGAATCTGAATCTTTCTGAAAAAATTTGAGGTCTAAAAGGTGGACTCTATCAAAACTTAATTCTGTTCTTGGGCTGCCACAAACTAGTGTGCAACACCCTATAAGTTAATGCAAATAAACTGTCAGAGATGACAGTTTAATTGATGGCCATACTGTTTCCCATTTCAACCCCCAAAGATGGATTTATAAAACCAAATGCTGTTTTCCAGATATCCTTTTAGGAGCAGCTCCCCCTCTCTCCCCTACAGGTGCCCATCTGAAATAATTCCCCTGAATTTCAGCCTAAAACTTTTTTTTTTCCTTTTCACTGCCTATAAAAAAATTTAAGATGATGTCCATGGATGTAAGGATATGTAGTATAGGTATTCTGTGATATGTTAGAGCAGAGCATAGCGTGATACAGTAGGAGAACATTTTTGGAGTGAAGCACATGATGCTGAGGCATTGATATGCGAACTGTGCTTGGTCTTAGTCTCGCTGCCAGGAATGTAAGTTAGCAGGTCTACCATTAGCAGGTGCAGTGTGTTAGATGTGTTTCTGGAATAATATTTTGCTTTAGTTTAAAAGATGCTTTTGCATGCTCTGGGGCTACTCTGATATGAACTGATGCTCAGTAAATTCTTGATAACTGGAAGACTTGTTTCAAGTGAGCACTAATGATCCGAGCTACAATACTAGTGTGGATATTCCCATAGCTGTATAAAGTGGATGAGATTTATCCCACTGTTACACACACAGCATGAGATATTGTTTTCTAGCTGGTCACAAAATAGTCAAATTTCTGCTCTAGTGAAGCGTAACCTGCAGGTACAGGTAGATTAGGTATCAGTGCCTTTACAAGACTCAGTTTTCTGAACAATTACCTTTAATTTAGTACTGCTCTCTCTCTGCACCTGTACAATGGGAGCCAAATTCTTACAAATAATAATTTTAAAAAATGATGCTAATAAAAGAACATACTAATGGTTTCTTCAGTGTGGAAGACTAAGATAACAGAGGGAAGATGAAACTCATCTTTGTGAAAGCAGTTCTAAAAAGCTACTCTTCCAATATCATGCAAATACTGACTTATGAATTTTCTTAGGTTTACTTTCTTGTTTCCTGCATTTTAAAAGTTCTTGTTCATTTTGTTCATTTATGTTCAATCACTTCTTTTTGCCATCATTTTCATGGTCCATTATTATAATGTCCTAATTGTACTATACTATACTATACTATACTATACTATACTATACTATACTATCATAGAATCATAGAATCGATTGGGTTGGAAAAGACTTCCAAGATCATCGAGTCCAACCCTTGGTCCAGCTCCAGTCCATTTACCAGATCATGGCACTCAGTGCCATGTCCAATCTGTGTTTAAAAATCTCCAGGGATGGTGAATCCACCACCTCTCTGGGCAGCCCATTCCAATGCCTGATTACTCTCTCTGGAAAGAATTTTTTCCTGATATCCAACTTAAATTTCCCCTGGCAGAGCTTAAGCCCGTGCCCCCTTCTCCTATTGCTGAGTGCCTGGGAGAAGAGACCAACCCCCAACTGGCTAGAACTTCCCTTCAGGTAGTTCTAGACAGTGATGAGGTCACCTCTGAGCTTCCTCTTCTCCAGGCTAAACAACCCCAGCTCCCTCAGCCTCTCCCCACAGGACTTATGCACCAGTTCCTTCACCATCCTTGTTGCTCTTCTCTGGATCTGCTCCAGCACCTCAATATCCTTTCTGAACTGAGGGGCCCAGAACTGAACACAATCCTCAAGGTGTGGCCTCACCAATGCAGAGTACAGGGGAAGGATCACTTCCCTGGTCCTGCTGGCCACGCTATTTTTGATACAGGCCAGGATCCCATTGGCCTTCTTGGCCACCTGGGCACACTGTTGGCTCATGTTGAGCTTCCTGTCAATTAGTACCCCCAGGTCCCTTTCTGCCTGGCTGCTCTCCAGCCATACTATATATACTATACTATACTATACTATACTATACTATACTATACTATACTAATACTATTTAGTGTAATTTCATCAATTTCAGTTAAGTGGCTGAGGTACCAAAAACATGCTAAAATAATCATAGGAATATATTTACATGTATCCAATAAAACAAAAGCAATTTGTCCAGACTGTAGGGGGATTGAATTCACAGCATCTGTTGCCTGTGTTGCCACATGGTAGAAGTCCTAATTTACTTGGTGTCTTTGAAGGCTCGTTCTTTTTTATTAGCCTTCCTATAATACAGAAACATCATTATTGTCTGAACAGGGAACTGCTGCAGTGAAGATTCTTTTGCATAGCATTCCCAGTTGTCTTTATCTGACAGAATTTTTAGTGGAGCGAGTACTTGATGGGGAGCTCCTTCTTTGACAGGCACCAGCTTGCATGACAGGGAATAGCGCAGCCAGGAAGAGGGGAAGGAAGTCATACTTTTCAAAACTAAAGAAAATGCAACTCTGCCATTTACATACTTAGTCTGCAACTATTCCTATGTGAAGAGGTAGGATGATTCCACAGCTGTGAAGATGTATCCTCTCAGTTTGAGCTTGGGTGATTGATTGCTTCCTCTGACAGCTCTAACTACAGCTTTGGAAAGGCTGAAAGGTTGGAAGCTGGTTTGAATCTAACCCCCTGACTACTAGGAAAGGATCCAAGGAATATCCTGTTAAGAAATTGAGCTTTTCTGATGTATCATAAACCACAGCAATAAGAACCAAATATCTTGTAGGAGTTTCCTTGCTGTGATGGGAGATAGTGAAGCATGGTCTGTTCATGGCAGACTATAGCTTAGATGGTATTAGTTATTTCAGTTTAAGTGACTGAATAGAAGTTCTTTGAAACCTAGCTGGTGAATCTCTGTAATACTCAAAATGAGCGAATTCAAAGCATAAACTATAAGACAAAAGTGTTGGAAAAGAAAATTTTCAACAAGTTGGAAAATAATTAATGAATTTATGACGTGATTGAGTAACAGGGGAGAAAATTAATGTGTCTCATTGTTTTGATAGCTTTAATTGTGTATTTTCTTTATAAAAAATAAACATACAGTAAGACATTTCTCTTAATCTGCTGGTGCAGTTCAATAAAATCCCTAAGAATTCACATTTTCAGGATTTATATAAAGGTTTGCCCTTTATCATTTTGAGATTTCTTTTAAAATTCTATTCCTTCCCTTGCAGAGACAACATTAACTGTGTGAGCAAACAAACAGGCTGAGTTAGTAACTGGAAGAAATGAAACACAGCTAGCACCTAGGGAGATGTGTTTCCAACTATCATCTTAATGAGGTGATTTCCCTTTGAAGTCAGCTTGAACCATGAGTGATTGTTTTACACCAGCTCCAACACCAAGAGCAGTTTGCCATTATTCTTGTTCTTGAAGACTCAGTCTAACAGTCATATTCTATGTTTTCAATTAAGTACATATTCTACAGACATACAACTGTAATGCTTCTCAGACTGAAGAAGACTCTTTCAATTGTTTTGACAATATATGCACTTCCGTCTTTATTTAGACATGTGTCAGAGGCTCAGATGTGTCCTTAGTAAAAGTTTCGATTGTGGGTCTAGTAAAGAATAAGTAGAAAAGTAGCACACCAGAAGAAATGGAAGTCTTCACTGATTCATTGGTTGGTTCTCTCACAAGCGTAAAGCCCTCCTCTTTCTAAACTGTCCCAGTGTCCAAAAAATAATATTTATTTGAAGATATTTTGTTTCTCTTTTACCATGCCCATATCTATTCCTTATCTGATTTCTTTGTCTTGTGTACGTAAATTTCACATCCCTGGTTAAATGACTAAATATGATGTGACTGTTATAAAATCTGCAACACCAAACCACTTAGTACTCTGATATCTAATGAGTTCATCCTCAGGGAAATGGGTTTTTTATGAGAAATGCAGGGGATTTTTTATTTTGTAATTTTCATGAAATATCTTAGCAAAACATACCAAAAGAAATCAGTAGAGATAATAATAGTCCGGCATTTTGATTTCAGCTTTGATTGAAGCCATAGGCAAAAATGAAATATTGGAAATTGTGGCAAGATAAATATATTCCTGTAGGACTAAACACCTTTAAGCAAGATAGTCTTGTAACTTTAAACTTTCTCCTACCCCTTTCATTCATATCAATTCTACAAATTCAAAAAGGAGCTCTGGACTCTGCAAACATTAAGACCTAACATGTGCATGAGTCAGTGTCAATATAAATTCAGCTGAACCAAGTATTCAGAAAGTTAAATATACATATGTGTGTGCTGGAGTGGGACCTTATAGGAAATCTTACTGAGACAGAAATATAAGCAAATTTTCTTTTCAAAAAATCAAAAAAATTGCTGAGATAAGACTTAAACTTAGAAGTCATTAGGACACTTCCGAAAGTACTTTTCAGTATTTTTGAAAATGTGCTCCCTCAAAGTGCCAATCACAGCTTCTGAGCATTTAATTTCCTTGGTAGTTTCAGTGCTCCTGCTGCTAGTGGGGCTGCCTGGTGTGAGGCTATGGCTGAACTTCTCACTGCTGCTTTGACAGGCTTCAGGCATAAGAAATGTGCCATCAGTTCTCTGCAGACCATGCCACACAGCAACAGTTCACCCACCTGGAAAAGAAGGTGGGAAGGGGAAAAAGTTGAATGGAAGCATTTCAGAACTCTGTTATTAAAGAGAAAAAAATAAAGTGAATTTCAAAGCATTGCCTGAGGGCTTTTTATTGAGAAAAATGTATTTCATAAGGAAAAAACCTCAAATGGCTATGCCATCTGAAAAGTCCCTTGCAAATATTTCTCATTTTTCTTTAGAATAGTTTCAAAATTTACTTTTTTGGTTTTTTAACATGAAAAGAGTTCTTTCTTTTTTTATTTTTTTTTATTTTTTTTTGTTTTTGTTTTTTTTTATTATCGTTTATTGCTTTCTTTCCAAGTTGTTGCACTAAATTATTTGCCCTAACTGTGAAAACCCTTTTTAAAAAATCACTGTCAGAACCTTGGCTTTTTTTGGACTTCAGTTAAGTCATTGCACATAACTAAGATTTCCAAATGTATCTAAAGAACATGGATGAAAAAATACTTTTAAAATATATCTTTAGTATTCTGCATAGGTCCTATGAATTTTTGCCATAGGACTATGTGTCATCAGGCAATATGATGCCTAGACATAACTTAAAATCTTATGATTGCAGATACCTATGCACAGCGCAAAAATGTCAAGTCAAAAAAATTAAAATATGTTGACTCTTCTTGTCAGAGCCTAGATTGCCAAATCTGCTTACTGCAAGCCCACCAATGTGAATTATGGTTTGCTTTTTTTTTCCCCAGAAGCTTCACTTTTTTCTTTGAATACATAGAAAAGCAAATAAAATCAGATTAAATTTCCTATTGCTTAAAAGTAGTGCTGGGAAATCATCAGACAATATTTTTTCATAGAAGAAATTAGAAATGTAATTTCCCTTTCTTTCTTTAGATTTTGAATATTTGTAACACAATTTCAGCTAAATTTGTTGGAGAACCTCGAAACCCAGTAAATATCTTTTCTTTATTATTCATTTTGGGTTAGAATTTTCTTATTATGCTCTCTTGAACTAGCACAGAACTATGTCATATACATGGTATCACATGTATAGTAATTGTTATTGTTCATCCCACATCAACCTGACATTGTATCAACAATAACAAACCATACCTTGCAAATGTCTGCCAGGCTTCTAGGTGTCTATCTCAGTGACAGAAATTTAGAGTTCCAGGGCTAACATATTTCAATACTTGTATAACCCCACACCCTGGTCTCTCGGCAGAGTGGATATATTCTGAATATTTCAAGGATAGATGTATATATATTTAATTAGATGTTAAAAATCTCAGAAAAAAAATGGAATACGTGGGTTTTCTTATGAATGTCTGCTTGTTCATACTTGCTGACTGTCAGTGAGGAGGAAAAATGTGATAGGATTCCAACTGAGATCTACTGTGAGTATGTTAAGGTGACTAACAGGCACTCTCAGAAGCAGAATCCCTCACTGTTTCAATAACAGATGCAGGTCCTAAATGTGAAGACTTTATTTCTCTGCTCTGTGTCTGCTGTGCAAAACAGGCATAGTTGTTTCTGAATATCCATATTAAATTAAAAGAATGGCAAGCCATATGATGCAACTTAAAAAGCAACTGAGGAGATAGTGTTTAAATTTTCTTAAAAATAAATTCACCTTCCAGAAAGATAGAGATGCTAAAACTTTCAGTCAGAAGGGCAAAAGTTTTGGAAAATAGGAAATTAAGAGAGATTGTGATGGTAGATGGTTAACAACACAAGTGTTAAATTCTGGAAAGCTGTAAATACACCTTACCATCATAAGTCATCCCATTTGTACAATGTGGAGAATGAAAGCCATCTGATACAATAAATATAATGGTCTGTTCACTTAGCACATTATTAAATTTTGGGGTTTAGGAGAATTTAGCAAAAAACAGAGCTGCTGAAAACAAGTCAGCCTAAAAATCATGACAAGAACAGAGGGTTTTAAACAACAACTCTGTGATCTATGCAGAAAAAAGCAACTGAGAGTAAAAAATGTAGAGGTCAAAGACAGTCTGACCACTGGGTCACAGATGATAAAAAAAGTTATTCAGAAATGCACTTTTTTAAGAGAAAATCAAAAAGAGAGAGGCATTGAATGCAGAAAGCTGAAAGCAGCATCTTAAAACAGTAACAGGGAATAAGCGAATAGCATTATAGAGGAGATGAGTAAAATGTCATGTTCATGTTCAGATGTAGAAGTCAGCCACTAGAATTGCAGGAATCATTTTCAATTCCATATCCACAACCAGATCTTAAGTATGTCACTATTCTCCCTCTGGGTATTCTGCAGTTTCTGTTCTAGGGGTATCCTTGTGATCATTTCTTATCTCCTCTGAATTAGCCTCTGGGCTCACTTGTGGAGGCAATGATGAAGATGATGATTTTGGTCAAATTAAAATTTGTTTAATGAACTAAATTTAGTATTACTTCAGGCAATGGCTTTTCCTTATATTATTAGCCTTCTAGTCTTGTCTGAACTGTAATGTTTCTGAGATGCTACAGAAAGAATTCAATAGCAAAGTATCTTTTTAAATTTGTTTTCTTAATGTTACTCTAGCCATGTTAGTTTGTGTTAATTTCTGCACTTCTGCCAAACTTGACAGTTCCATTTCTGCATACCCAGAGATACAACATTCACTCTTGTCCTGTCACTGGGTGCTATTGGAAAGTCTGGCTCCATACTTCTTCCTATTCCAGCATCAGGTATTTATCACATTGAAATACTCCTGAGCTTTTTCTTCTCCGAGCTGAACTAGCCCATCTCAGCCTCTTCTCATATGACAGATGTTCCAGTTCCTTGATCAACCTCACGGCCCTTTGCTGGACTTGGTTATGAGGTCTTTTCTGTCCACATCACACTGCACACTACGCTTGCCAGACTTGTCATAGAATCACAGAATATGCTAGGTTGGATTTTCTTACATGATAGAGGCTCTTCATGTCTCTCCCACATTGTTCATAGTTTAGACGTTTCTTCATCAGTTTGGCCAGACTGTTGCAAAGGTGCTTTACCACCACTGAGTTGAGTGTGTCTTCTCTCTTCATATCAGTCCTTATTTCTAAACAAATATCTGATAGTCATAGAATCCAAAGCCCTGCTGTTGACACCAGCTGCACAATCAGTTGTTGACCTGCAGGATATGCCCACTCCTTCTCAAGCCCTTCCTTTCCCTTCCCATCAGGATTAAGGGAAACACCACCTGGACTTCTGTGCTCTTGATTGTCTTCTCCAGAGCCAAGTAGTCATCCTTGATATATTCCTACTGTTCTCTGGTACTATCATTGGGACATGCATACACAAAAATGCAGAAGGGGTTTGCTGCTTCCTGAGGGCTAGACAAAACTTGACAGTCTTTCCATAATATCCTAAACTTGTCCCCCCAGCAAGAAGAAAAAGTCCCCGAACAGCAGTTCAGGGAAGCAACTGGAGCCTCTGTTCCCTGTTGTCACTCGTTGCTTTCTTCTGGTGCTACCATGTGTCAGTCTTAGCTGGCTCATATGATACACTTGAAAAATTTCCCAGGAACTCATCTGCCAGTCTGCAAGTGGTGAAAGAGCCATCCTCCACTGCTGCAAGAAGTCCCCAGCTTCCAACCTCCATCATCATGGAAATCTCCACCTCTCAGCCTAATAAGTACAGACTGTTCCCTCCACATCTGGAATCCCAGCCCTTGGAAGAGATGGAGTCAAGTTCGCTGTCTTCATCCATACCATTCTGATTCTTTGGTCACAGGTTTTAAACAAGCCATATTTATGACAATTTCTTTTTTTTTTTTTACTTTGGTGTTGTCGTATAAACAAATGTAATTAAATCATACTAATACTGAACAGACAGGATGAAGAAGTGGAGGAAAGGGACTGAAAAGGCAAGGAAGGTATTGATTCCTTGCCCTGTTTCACCAAAATCCCAACAACAGGCTATCATTAAGAAAGTCAAAGATGGGATAAGTCAAAGATGATCAATCAAAAATAAAAAATTTGCAACTAGTTCATAGGGAAATCTCACTGCAATGAAAAGCCAGTAACAATATTTCCTTGAGTCTGTAAAGTCATGTTTGAAGCTGTGGTCTCTTCAGTGAGGGGGTCATGACCTCTCCAGAGATCATCAAAAGTAATAATGGGGTTGTGAAGCACTGACAATTTATTAGTTATAGTGAACAAAATCTTGCCTTTCCACTCCTATTCTGTACTACACCTTCAAGAACAAAAAATGTCAATCTATCATCAAAATCACAAAATGTATGCACAGGTACTTCTTGCAGGCTTGTCACTGTTACTATGTATATATGTTTCCTGCTGCCTTATAGGAAACTCAAAAGATTCCCAGCATCCTGATTTCCTTTCACTTCACAGAAGCTACACTGGTATTCTAATACCAGGACACACAGAAATCTCTGGAACTTCAAGGCTCTGACAAGGCATGATCTCCAAAAGGAAAGAAACATAAAACCATAGAATCATAGAATATCCTGAGTTGGAAGGGGCCCATTAGGATCATCAAAGTCCAACTTCTAGCCCTGCATGGGACAGCCCTACCATGTACCTGAGAGCATTGTCCAAATACTTCTTGACCTCTGTCAGACTTGGTGCTGTGACCACTTTCCTGGGCAGCCAGTTCCAGTGTCCAACCCCTCTCTGAGTGAAAAACCTTAATACCTAATCTAAACCTCCCTTGACATAGCTTCATACCATTGCATGGTAACATTTCATGTTCATACAAACAGGAAATACTGTGATATGTGGAGAGAGTATGGAAAATAGCTTTCCCAGGTGATCTCCAAGGTCCCCTTCCAACCCAAACCATTCTATGATTCTATGAAATAATATAAGATAAATAAAAATTTCATGAAATCCCAGAATGAGGCAGTATGCAACAACAAGTTGCAGACAACAAAGGGTGGCAAACTGCCTGCTCTGAGTATGCCTGAGGGAAGAAAGTTGTGCCTTTCCAGGATGATCAGCAAATCCCCACCTCATCTTTGCAACTGGATTTCTGTTGCTGCTGCCAAAAACAGGAGGGACAATCGGAAAGATGGGAAGGAGATATTTCCTGGCAAAAATAGCTCTTCCTCTGAAACTCTTTTCTGACTGTTTCCCCTGGTCTGGGACCAAGATTCCCACACACTAGGAGCAGGACCTCCCCCAGCTATCTGCCACTTCCTGGGAACTTGAGAAGAGAGTAGGGATACTTGAATGTTAAACATGGGTGTCTAGTAGGGCCTATCACACCAAAGAGAAGACAGAGTGGGGGACAGGAACAGAGATGGGAATGTGGATACTGTACTCCTGAAGAAGAGAGGAAGGGGTTCCAGGAAGGAAAAAGGAGGTGTGCTCTCACTCATCTCCCCTAAAGTTTCCTGACCTCTTGGCATCTTTGTCCACTCCTCCCCTACGCTTACTATTTTTTTTTCTGACTGCACTTTGCCACAGTTGAATACATATTTTCTGAGCTTATTGGGTCAGGCACTTGGGGATGGGGGAGTTGTTCACCCCAAGCGCACACAGTTCTATTCTTTTTCCCATTGCTCCATGAACCAACACCTGCATTGGTTTCATCTTGATCAGTCACTTTCCCATGAGCTATACTTTCCTGAAGGGCAGCAACAGTTTTTGCCTCATGGAGAAGTCATTTTAGGTAGGTACTACCTAGTTCCTAGAGCACAATAAATTTTTACCTTCCAGTTGCTTCCTGTTGTCTCTCTTTAATTGGTGCTTTCACTCAGTCATCCTGTTGCTAAGGTAAGACACCTTGATGTTTAACCATTTGCTGCAGTGTACAATAGCTAATTGTCTCAGTTGAGCGTGTCAGCTTTGTGTTACCTCACAAAACACATTTCCAGATACCTTATCACAGTTCTTGGGTGAGCCCACTCCTACACAATAACAACAAGCAGGAAACAGGCACAGCCAGATAGTGCCCATCTGAAATGTCAGAATCAAAGGAACCAGCAAGGTGAGAACACAGCTCAAATACACCACTCTGTCTAACAATGAAATTCCATTACAAACCAATGACAAAAGGTAACAGTCCTAAATGCAAGGTAAATGCATCTTAAAAGAGCTGGCATTAGACTCTCAGCAATTCTGAGGACTGATATCACAAACATTTATAGGGTATTAGGGGGCAAGAGCTCCATCTGAACAGACAGGACCAAGGTTTGTATAGGGATGACTTTATATGTTCTGTTGTAAGGGAGTGGGATGAGGGTATAAAGGAAAGAAGGTACTGGGTTGAGTAGCTCATTTTGTTGCTTACAAGCCCAGCTGAGAACACGAAGTCATTACACAACACACTGAAGTCAGAAAGAGGGTGGAAAGGTCTAAAACAACTCAATGGAGAGTCAATTAAGACCTGCTGTCCCACAGTAGATTGTATGAGAGCTATGTTATAGGAAATAGACAAATGAGTGCCCAAAGCTTATTGCCTAAAGGTACAAGGAAGTGCTGAAGGTGGAATCATGGTGTGCCTTGAATGGTAGTTCTAGCTTTATCACTCTGTAAATGTACTTACAGAACCAAACCAAACCAAACCAAACCAAACAACAACAAAAAAAAAAACAAAAAGAAACAAAAAACCCCAACTCAATCTCATCCCCAACCAAAAAAAAAAACCAAAACCAAAGCAAAACAAACAAAAAAAACTCCAACACCACAACAAAAAGCCAAAAATGTAAAACCCACAACATAAGATACAATGTTTGAAAGTTGTAACCATGTCAGTCCTGAGTAGAGTAGGCAAGAGATAAACCTATGGGTCTTGTGTGCATCTCTGTGTCCATGTTCAAACCCAATTTATGCTCTTCTACGTTAGAATTCAAACAAAGATAACATCGCTGCTGATTCATATCTTGCACCAATAATTAGTGATGGCTGGTTTCTTTCTTTCAGTGTATGTAGATTACATTCACATCAAATTAGGTGAAAATACCTTTTGGGAATTAAGTAATACATCATTGTAACTTATATATAGTATCATAAAAAATAAATCATACTTTAAAACACATGCTTGCTTTAGGGGATACCAGGCGGCTGTGGATAGTAGGAACCATGTGTAAGAAACCGTTGAGACTTGTAAGAAACTTCAAAGAGACATGTCTATGACACCTTAATTATAAAAACACTTTATAGCAATGATAGTGGCTTCTTTAAACAACAAACACAGTCTAGTTACAGAAGAATTTGAAATGTAAAATTCATATGTCAGGATGCTTTGAATAGCATTGAAAGTTCATGTTTTATTTCAGTCTAAGTGTGGACTTGAATGACTTTCTATAAGGTGAATTTTTAAGGTTTGGAGTCTTAATCTCAAAATTAAATTTAAAGAGAAGGAAACTCACATAGGATGAGCTTTTCAAATGCTGGAATTCAGGTACAAATCACTGAAATGTTTATTTCTAAATCTCTTAGGATCAAAAGATAACTTATCACATTCACATTTGAGCATTGACTGGTAAGGCACAGAATCTGTGATTACTATAATCAATGTGGATTAATACAATATTAATTGAATTTCTCAAGTACTAATGCTGAAAAAATAGTTCAATATAATCTTATGTTTATTAGTAAATTTGCCATAAAGCAGACCAAAATAAAAGATTAAAGGAGTTATTTTCAGCTTGTATGATCAAGATGACAAAGATGGTGATACATGTCTGCTTTTCCACAAAATTAAGGTTGAGCACTAATTAGGATCAGTCTCCCATAATGTAGCCAATGAAAAAGTACTCCAAAGATGTGAGAGTGACCCACAGATTGTGCTGTCATTATCAATAATATAATTTGTTTTTCAGAGAATTTTGCTGGATGATTTATCAGGAGCCTAATACAGCAGGATAGTTCTTCAAACAGCCTGAAGCTCTTTAAAGCTGAAACCAGGTGTAGTTAACTCTAGCTGTAGCTGACACTACTGCTAACATTAAGCTTGGGATGGTCAAAATAAATGATCTTTTCAGATATTACCCACACATTAGGTGTGTATCAATATAAATGTTGCAGATTATACATGCTTTTCTTCCCGGGCTTTAATGTTCCTTGAGTTATTCGACAGTAGCATGGGTTAACTCTTGACTGTATTAAAGTTGCCTCTGTCATAGCTTTCTATGGTCTGATGATATTATGATATCACTAGATGGAATTTTAAATTAAAACTCTTTGGGTGTTTTATCTTCTGGAAGCTGCAATACTTATTTTGTTGTGTTGATCTAGGACCTGACTTACAAGAGTGGGAAGAGTAATGAGACTTTCCATAAGATAGCAAGTGAAGAAGATAAATGCAAAATTGAGCTGACAAGCTTTAAGGTGGTAATGTTCTTGTGCGCACTGGTGACAGCTGGTTGGAAGATTTGTGCTGAAAAGAAAAGGTTCTCCAGCTAGAAAGTACTTGATAAAAGAGAAAACAAAAATCTGGGTTTGGCATCTACCTTTGAAGCTAATCACATTCTCCAGGAGAATAAAAGAGATTGTTCTTTTTAATAAGACATTTGCCTGTGTTACTAAACATGTGGACTAGGAAATTATAGTCTAAGTATTCTGAAAGCCTACTTCATGGGTAAAGAAATTGAGGTAGAGACAAGAAATAAATGAGCTAGTTACTGTCTACACTAAGATATGTAAACACAACACATAAAAAGAAGCATCTACAAACACTTCAGAATTTCAAGTATTTTCTAAAAAGATGATATTAATTTACCATGTATATTTTTAATAAACATGACCTCTCCTCTCTATTTTATTCTCTTCAGGTCTTTTTGGTATCTACGCAGATCATATGGTTGTCATTTACAATGCATACACATGAAAAACCACCCATTTCTATGTTTATGGATTCTGTCCCAGGGATTTTGAGGGCCAGCTGTTGAAAGAGGAGAATTAATCAGTGAATCTTGAAGATGGAAGGTGTCAAAGATCACCTTTTCTACTTCCATGAAGTTTGAAGACATCAAAACTCAACAAAAAAAAAAAAAAAAAAAACAAAACACACCACAAAAACACTTGTTTTAAATTTGGGGAAATCTGAACATCTTCTATGAACAGTTGTTATGCAACAATTAAAATTATGTTATTCAATATAATTTTTGTATTTTGCTCTAATCTGAATATGAAGAAATCCTATGAGAAGATAGTACAACTTCTTTCAAAATAATTTTTTGTGACACATCTTACTTCTTTGTGACTGTACCTTTTACTTGCAGTTACTACCCAGTAGTACAGGATTATCTAGCTGTCCATTCTCCTACATCTTTAACACTCTGTATGTTTGTGCATGTCATTTTCATGCTTCTGAATCTCATGTTCTGAGTTTGTACCCCAGATCTGAGTGCCTGTTGATGCTGCAATTAAGCTATGATTTACTAAGAGTTCTGTGTTCTCTGTAGGCCATTACATTTTACATGTGCGTTAGAGGTCAAGATACAGCATTGTCAAACACTAGTCTCCATCAAACAGCAGGATTAAACCTGAAAGTATCACAGAAATGATAACTATGTTCTCCAAGGAGAAAATGGCATTTTTCTTTCTACCCTGAAAGTGTCAAAATAGCTTTTTTTTCTGTTGCCTGTCAGGAGGATACTCTGTTCACACATTATACATTAAAATGTTTGAAAAGGAAGATGAAAAAAACCCAAGTTGATAAAATTATCATATATGTTATTGAGGACTATTTGTGGATGACATTTAACTCTGTATTTAAAAATAATCTATCACAAGGCTGAACATAACCAGTTATTTCAGGTTATTTCTGAACTTCTGCTTGCTTAATATTTTTGGAAGACAAGCCCTTCAGGGCAGACTATACTCCTCAATACATCTGAATACTGTGGAAATCACAATATGCAATAAGCATAATAAGAATCTTTAATTTATTAAGATCGGAGTGTCTAGAAAAAGGAGAAGGGAAGACAGGAAAGTTCTATGAACTTTCAGTTACCAACCAGCATACAGTTAAGGAACAAACGTTTAAACGTCTTCTTTTAGAATGGAAAGTCATATAAAAACTTGTTAAGCAGCTGAGACATTTTATGTAAGTGTTGTTATGGGACTTATTTTTCATTTTCGTCAAGCAGAGAAACAAAATGTATCTAGATGTCCACCGTGTCTGTTTTTTACACATTCCATAAGACTGATGTTCACAATTACTTGGCATATTGAATTTCTTCAGGACATGCCTTGTATTATTAGAACTTGCAGTGAGCACAGAGATAGATCTTTATAGCAATGAAGTTTGTGAGCTAAACTACTGTACATCAGATCAAACATTCATCCATTGTGATGGATGACTTCCCTTCAGTTCTACACTTCTGAAGCTGCTCTGTTTATTTCATTTCAAGCTCACTTTAATCCACACTTGAAGGAGCCAAATCTATATTCAGTGTTGAAACTGCTCAGTGATCCTGTCAGATCTTTTCTTTTATTTTTTTACTGATGCTATTTAAAGGTTCTCTGCAAGAAAGCTTAGAATATAAAAATGTATACATGTTAATTTTACATTCTCTATGCAATCTCTGTGATAAAGTAGCATTTAACCACATAGCATGCCTTATATTTCTTCAGCTATGGTTTACTTTTGCCTTTGTCAAATCGGTACACTGGGTCTTCAGATTAGATTAGCAAGAAAATATCCTTTAATTGGTACTGCTTGAAAATTAGCAGGCAGGAGAGAAGCTGAATTTTTATTAACACCTTTCTTTTCATCAACAAACTCAAGACAATTGCCTTCTATATACTCAGAGATGTCTGCAGAACTTTGAGCATTGGTAGCAACTGGAAGTCTATGGTTTTCAGGGTAAATCCTTTGAATCTTCTGCCAAGATGACATTAAGCCAGAAGAAACACTCATTCACTGGCCATCCTATAACAAACAAAATGTCTTGAACACCAGCCAAAATTAAAATGTTTCCCTGTTCTGTTTATGTTCAGTAGCATTTGCATAAGGTGTGATCATTAAAACATAGAATTCAGCTTTCACTATCTCGCCATTCTTGTCTGTAAGCTCATCAGTAAAAGCTACACAAAGGGACATTCTTAGCAGCATGGTACAGATCCTAAGCCACTGGCCTGGTGTTTTGGTCTCATAAGCATATTAGACAGCTTTATGGGATTTGCATTTAGCAAAACTGTAAGGAGATTAATTATAGCTCCTTAAGCCACTGAAAAATAATGTAAAATCACTTACTATGTTATTGGCTATGCCAGACAAAAATGAAACCAGCACAGCACTTTCAATTTCAGATTCCCATTAGCAAAGATTTTTCAGATATGTGGACATTATCATGAAATGTGGGATAATGCTAGCTGATCTTTAACAAGGGAACATTTTTATAATTCTGTGATGAGGCCTTTGTGGGACTACAGTGGTCTTTTGTATTTCACTGAAAACTGGCGAAAAATTCTGCAGATAATGAATAGAGGTCCAATGTTTTAACTGAGTAGATAAACAACCATGGATTTATCTTTTGATAATCAATGCATAGTTCAGTGGGGAAAATTCCATTTGTCTGCATCTCATACAGTACTTACACTGTAATGTAAATCACAAGACATTTTAAACAGTTCATTGTGATGAACCAGATAAAATTTTCTTAAGAGTTTTGAAAACAAGACTGAAAATATTTGAGGAATTTTATTTAGGGATAGGAGTGTAAAACAAATAAAAGTACAAACATTGTCCCCACCTAGGGATGTTTTCCTCGTATGCCTGATTTCCTCCATTCTCTACAGTTTCTTTTGAACTTAGCATATTTTATAGTGCTCTAATACACATTTAACAAAGACTGAAGTCCTACTGGACAGGAGTGCATGCAACTAAAACAGGAACAGGCTGAGCTGAACTCTTCTCCCTTCTTTCTCCCAGGTTCAGAATATATCCCTCAGCTGAAGATGCACTCTGAATGGCAAATCCCACATAGCTGAGATATATGATGGTGCAAGTTTGCATGCATGGACGAAAGACACACTTCCAGCTGTAGCAAAGCAATATAAAGTCTCATTAGCTGGAAAGGAGGCAGAGAGCAGCTAAAGTGCTGTGAAAGAGCCAAGTTTGTGTGAATTGCTAGAGGGAAGATAATGGGGGGTAAATCTAATAAACTCAAGGCTGCTGTTAGTAAAATGCCTATTAAATTCCTCAGAGGTTTTCATGTTCAGTAGTGACTCCAAATCCAAATATTTCTTGACTCATCAGGGAGTCTGATTCTCAGTGTAGAACATATATGCTAACTGGAAAGGGATTCCTATTGTGCTTTATCTTATGTCATTACAGAGACCCAAAATATGTATTTGGAAAACAGTTTTAACTAATATTCTGACAGAGGTGAGCTAGGTCCATGAAACATTGCCATCACAAACTTTGAAAGATCGTTGATTTGTAATTGCATATGGTGTCATGAAAAATTATTCTCAAAGCTTGTCCAGACAAAGACATTCTAAATCATTCCACACTGATTAATATAAACATTTTTTCCTGAAAGACAGGCAGGACATCACTACAAAAGTTCAAAAACACCAAGACTCAAACTGTTAAATAAGATAAGCTTGTATTTTCTGGGCGTATTGATGGCACATGTCACATTATTTTCTTGAATACCATATTACTATCATTTCATAAAAGTGCCTGGATAAAAATAAAGTGAGATAATTGTTGGCAAGAGGAATGCAATGCCTCTTCACATCAGTGAAGTCATAATATGATGTAAATATATCCATTAGTAGAAGTTTCAACAAAAACAGCAGTTAGTTTTAAAGGCGTAATGAATATTAAGCAGTTCTTGAACCTGGTAGATATACTTTATTGGGATGAATTCAGCCTAAATTGAAAGGGAAATAAATGAACAACAAGAACAATGAAACTCATTGAACTAATTAATATAATTTTTTAATCCTCAGGTAGATTGGTGTCATTAAATACAAATTCTTTCAAAAAATACACACATCTCATTGTTTATGCAATTTTGTCTTCCTGTTTAAAAAAAAAAAAAAAGTGTTAGAACTGCCTGACCCCAAATGAGAAAAGTTTTTTGCTGGAAAAACAATAAAGATAACCATAAAACCAAGTCTTGAAGAGCAAGTATCCAGAAGAATAAACACTTCCTGAGAAGTTCATTATGAAAAAAGAGACTGTTTTTTGCTCTTGTACAGAGCAATAAAATGTACCAGTTTGAAAAGTAGAGGGGTTATTTGGCTCTGCAGCTGCTTCCAGGTGGGTCAGAGAGCATCTCCCCACAGAGTGTGGCTCTGTTGTGCATTAGAGATGGATGGAGACTCTCTGAGATCTTTCATTTGGATGCTTCAAATGTTCTCTCATTTGGTCATTGGGAAAAAAATGGGTGTGAACAATTATGTAAGACATTCTGGCAAAATAAACAAACCAGCTGGTTTTGCCTCTTCTCCATTTGCTTAAGTAAAAATACTCAAATAGCAAAGCAGTGTTTAGGGAGAGACTGCGTCTTCTGTCATAGGTCAGGAATGTGACTGTCTGCTTTTAAGAGAAGGCTTGGCAAAATAATTTCTGGCTGGAGCCTTGGCACACGGAGTTAGATAGGAATCTAACTGTGTCCTTTTTAAAGCTGGTCATCAAATACTTACCTGATGAGACAACTTGGGGAAATTTCCCATCTGAGCCGCTAAGTGTCATAACAGTCTGAATAGCTAAAAAGATTTCTTGGATTTAATAAAGCCCTTCTGGGGGAAAAAAAATGCTCTTAGGTTACTTATGTTCTGGTCACCTACCTATTAATCATCTCCTGACTAATCCTCCATAAAGTTCAAGTCTCAGTGATTTCCTCTTACCCTCTTCCTGATTGGGAAGTTATATTCTTTTAGAGAGGAAAAAGGAACAATCTCATGTAACATTAAAAACACTTTGGAAATGAGAAAGAAAGTGCACTCTGAGGTCCCTGTACATTTTTTTCCTGTAAATAATTCCCTTATTTTCAGTGTATTTGTATGGAGGACAATGTAGAAAGTGTAAAAAGAGTTATATGGTGTCTACTTAGACAAGAACACACTGATAAGGAGTGGCACATGTCATGACAAGCATTTCTCCTTACCTCAGTACCTCTCATTCTTTCAAGTTTCAATTCTTCAGCAAAATGCTGAATTGTGACTAAGGCAGTAACAGTGATTAACATGTCAAATTGCTCTATCTTGCACTATTTATCTTATTTTTATCATCTACTCAGGTACACGCAGTTGTGAAGGGAAATTGGTAACTCAGTAAGGCTGAAGTTGTTACTGTTTTAAAAGATTAACATCATGCTTTGCTGCTTACTCCATGCAAGTGTCCTATAAGCAGAGAGAGAAAGAGATGAGAGAGTGTGTCAGTGCATGTGTGTGCATGTGTGTGTGTGTGTTGTATGCAGAATATGCTTGTAATCATCTGAAAACTTATTTTTTGTGGGATTGGTTACACCATATAAATTTGGCAGCACAGCTTGCCTCCTTAGAAAACTGTTCATAATGCCATTACTAAGCAGCATTAAGAACTGAATAATTCTGCCTATCTGCAATATAAAACATTCATGAAAATTTCATAGATCCCTTTTTGCAGCAAGCATGCTAAGTAGATTCTGTGCAACTGTGTTATGGCTGCATTTGCAATTTTAAAGTTAAAAAGATATTATTTTAATTATTAATCCTAATACACATGGCTTCACAGCATTCTGATAAAATAGTCTCCAGGTCAGGCAAGTTCTCAATGAGAAAAGGCAAAATATATCTGGAATAGAAATCATCACTGTCATTCCCTTTGTAGAATGTAACTAATTTTCACTAAATTGAACTTATATAAAGATTATTAATTTTTTGCTGCATATGGACTAGGCTGACCTCCATTCCTTCCCAAGACATATCTGCCTGGATAAGGACACTGGAAGATTCCACCACCTATGGGAGATGTCAGGGAAGGATTTGTCATCTTGTGCTTTCACATAAGAGAGCTGGAGTCTGCTACATTTTGTGAACATTGGAGTTCCTCTGTTTCTTTCTCATAATGCAGGTTGCTGAGAAAGGGTAGGATATGGTCTGTCATGAATGAGTTGTTTATGTCGCTCAAAGAATCACCAGCAAAGGTACTGTCAAAGAAGGTTTAATGAAAAAATGAAAGCACAACAAACTCATTTGCAAGGTTCAGTCTCCTAATTCCTAGATGGTTAAAGCACACAGTAAAAAAATCTGACTAAAATCTAACATCTATCAACCTAAAACCAAAATAAACCTAAAATTATTTACATACTGGTGGGGTTGAAAAAAAGTTAAGGACAAAAGGTAAGGATGAAAAAGAGTAAGGGATGTTCCCACTGAGTCACAAGCTTCAGAGAGGACCTCCTTGTCAAACTTAGCCCCAGATTTGACCAACAGTTCAGGCCTAAATGTTTTAACAGCACTTAACAACACTTAATCAATAGCCTATTTTAAACAATTGAACAAAAGGTTTTATAGAATTTACTATGAACACAACTATAACTCACTTATAGACCTAACTTGCAAATCTAATGTACTTAAGAATCTAAGAGAGTATCATTCATAGTTACATTGCTATAGTATATTACATTTACACGCACACAGACCTAAAGATGCACAGGTACAAGGTACATGCCTGTGAAAAATTCCCCTAAAGTTCAGTGAAGTACTAATGTTGGATGATTTTGCAGCTTCTTGACAGGCAAAGGGTTGAACCTTAAAGAGTGAGGCTCCATTGTCAGTGTTTGGCAGAGGTTCTTCAAGTATAGCAAATGAGTTTGCTAGCTCTGAGAGGTGTGCCTCTTGGAGTGAGGTTGCTGATCATAGCCCACCGTGTTCCAGGAGATCTCAAAGGCTCTCAGTTAGGACAGCTGTTTTTAGGGTCATGAGGAAGTTGACTTTCATCCTAGCAATTTTCCATCCTTGCTGCAATTCAGGTCAGGAACTGTCTTTGAAAGTTCAATAACAAAAATGTTGTTCCATTTGGGTTAGTCAGGTGAGAAATACGTTTCCAGGACAGTTTGTTAAAAAACAGGAGCTTGTTAAACAACATAAGTTCCTGGGAGCAGACAGTGTTTCTGATTAGCTTAAGAGGAGCTTAGCCCAGGTGTTTTTCATCAAGGCTGAGGCCTAAAAAGCATTTCTGAGAACATAGTGCAGCTCATGGAGGTGGTGAGGGGCATTGTGTCACCACACAGTGGGACAGCATTTACTCAAGCTGACACATGACCTCAGGTTCATCCTCTACAAAGGCATCTGATCTTTCAGTCTGGTGACTAAAAGACAGATAGATGCCATTTCAAACACTCCTTTTAGCTCATGGAGCACAAAACCAAGGATCTGAGACACATTTAGTCTGTGAGTCACTTAGGCATGAGCAGAGCCTTGACCATGGAGTGTGCAGGCATGTGTGTGTCTCTTCCTATTTTATCTCAGAGAAACAGTCATCAGAAAATAATGATAAATCAGAAGGTTTTTGCCACAAGTATATTTTAGTATCAGCTATTATCGAGAAGGAAAAGCAATTCCGTAACCATTATTTGGATTTCTATGGTCCAGAGATGCCTTCATGTTGCATCATTTGCAATAGTTTTAAAGACAATCTCTGACATGTAGACAAAAAAGTCATTCTGCAATGTTTTCAATGGAAAGAACAGCCAGTGTACTGAAATAAATCATTACAGGTGCTGTCTCTCACATTTCTCTCTGTCCTTTCTGTGTCTACCTCATATCTCTTACTTGTTAGGCATTAGACTATAGACTTTTAGACTATCACCTTTTTAGGGTACAGAGCCCTGTGGTTAAGCATTCACAAAAACTACTACTGTGCTGACAAATAAAATGGCATTTGGCCTGCTATCACTCTTTAGACAGGAGGACGGAGCAGAACTCCTACCTATATACCCAAGCTCTCTCCCATCCCAGGATAGTTTTCACTGTACCATCATTAGAAGCCATCCCTGACTTGTGCTATCCCTTGCCTGCAGCCTCAGACAATATCTCAGTGAGCATGATATGGCACAAGCCAAAACTCCATGCAAGGGAGCATGCTGATGACCAAATATCTGTGGAAGACTATTCAAGCCTAAGTCTGTTTAGATGCACCCACAGGTGCTTCTACAGCACTGTGGGGTCCTGCAGCTTTGAGTTCTTTAATGTGTAGTAAAAGTATAAATAAGGTTTAGAAGAAATTCTCATCACTAGTAAGCAAGTCAGAAGTCCCTGTTGCATCATTGGTAGGCTGTGTGCCTGTGTTTCAGGGCAGAAAATTGTCCTTATCATGTGAAAGGCAAATCAGATGATCCTAGTTAATTTTTCCATTGATTCCAAACTCCTACAGTCCCTGGACAGTTTGTTATAATTATACTACTGCTTTATCTTGATACATAGGCTGCGCCTAAATGTATCCAGTCTGTATTCACAGCTGTTTCTGATCACATTTCCACTGAAGACAAGATAGCATATATTTCTTATTTTCTTTATTTACCATGGAAAAAAATTCCTTGTGTTATGGGGTTCTAATCAGAAGATTGCAGTGATTTTTCCCAATTTTTTATTGACTTAAGATTGGTTAAAATGCCAGTCTAAAAGTTATTATAAGAAGCTTGTTAACCTGTCTAAAAAAATATTGGAATTTCAATAATGAAAAGATTATATCTGTAAAATTGTACAAACGCAGATTGTTCATCAGAATTGAAAGATGCTAGAGTTCATTCAAATAAAAAATCAGATTTCTATTTTCTGTTACTCTCATGGCATTTTGTTTATCTTATACCTTTTAAAGTTCTTCATTTTACTAACCAAAGGGTTGTGTGAAAAAGGAATAAAAATGCTTATTCAGCTATTTTTTATTAAAACTCCTGCTTTCCACTTTTGTACTCAGAAACACATGTTCTTAAAGTTCTTATACAATCTTTTCATGAAGGAAAAGAAATGCTATGATTTATTACCCAGTCAAAACTGAGCTGCACACCCAGCAAGATGAATATTTATGAACTTTTCACTGTCTAGATCCTCATTGTATACTGCATGCAGGGAAAACACAGTGACTTATGCTAGCTGAGAATCTTTGCTTAATACAGGAAATCTTACAAAAGACAGTTGACAAGCAATAAAGAAACTAAAGACAAATTTTCCATTCTAAAATATTTAATTAACTACATTATTAATCTTCTCCAGGGACACCCCCTTGTCGTGGGGGAGAAGCTTGCGTGCCCTCATGAGGTTGAGAGCTATGCTGGAGGTGGTTTGTGCTGCCAGTAGGGTCTCCCATGCCAGGCAGGTCTCAGATGAAGGGTCAGACAAAGTGTGTCCACGGGCAGGATGGACTTGCTAGCCGTCTGGCAACCATCCTAGGAGAAGGACAACTACAACCCCAAACCCGGGCAGATGGAGCTCATTTAGCTCTGTAAGGCCATCCATCTAAGAGAAGGATACTCTAACCAAAGAGATTTCAAAGGCATACACCTGCCTGCAAAGGTGTGCTCAAACTAACACTCGCATGTTGGAACATCAGAACCATGCTTGATACTGGGGATAGTGGATGTCCTGAGCGTTGTTCTGCTCTAATTGCCCACGAACTGTCACGGCTCAACATTGACATTGCTGCTCTCAGTGAAGTTCGTCTTCATGAGGAAGGCAGCCTTAAAGAACATGGTGCTGGCTGCACACTCTACTGGTCAGGCAAACCCAAAACCAAAAGACACCTTTCAGGAGTTGGCTTCATGATTAAAAACTCCATTGCCTCCAAACTTGAAAATCTGCCGACAGGTCATTCCGATCGCATTATGTCCTTACGCCTCCCTCTACACAACAAGCAACATGTTGTTCTTTTTAGCGTATATGCCCCAACTCTCCAAGCTGACCCAGCGGAAAAAGACAAATTCTACACAGACCTGCGCCGCCTCACCCAAAATGTTCCTGCAGATGATAAGATCATAATCCTTGGTGACTTCAACACCAGAGTAGGAAAGAATTCTGAAGCCTGGAAAGGAGTCCTGGGCAAGAATGGCATTGGAAACTGCAACGACAACTGACGCCTCCTGCTAGAGTTTTGTGCAGAACGGCAGCTCACCACCACCCACACTATCTCTCAACAGAAAGACAGCCTGAAGACAACCTGGATGCATCCTTGATCCAAGCACTGGCACCTCACTGACTATATCTTAGTACAACAGAGAAATGTCAGTGATGTCCGTCATACTCGAGTGATGCCGAGTGCAGAAAGTCAAACAGACCACCGCCTTGTGCGCTGCAAACTTAACCTCCACTTCAAGCCCAAACCTAAGAGAGGCGGCATTCCAAGGAGGAGGCTCCAAGTCAGCAATCTTCAAACAGCCACAGTGAGAGACAGCTTTCAGGGAAACCTTCAAACTAGACTTAAAGATAATCCCATAGATCCCTCTCCTGAAGCGCTTTGGCAACATATTAAAAGTTGCATCCTGCAGTCCTCTGAAGAGTCCCTAGGGTTCTCCTCCATGAAAAACAAAGACTGGTTTGATGAGAACAATCAAGAGATCCAGGAATTGCTGAAGAAGAAGAGAACTGCTCATCAAGCACACCTTGCTCAGCCATCTTGCCATATAAAAAAAGCCGCCTTTCGTCTTGCATGCAGTAAGCTCCAACGGAAACTTCGAGACATCCAGAACAAATGGTGGCTCGACCAAGAAGAAAAGACACAACTATGCGCAGATTTGGGTGACCAAACAGGATTCTATGAGACCCTGAAAGCAGTGTACAGACCCACACACCAGGTTCAAAGCTCCCTACTCAGTGCAGATGGTCAAATGCTTCTAACAGATAAAACCTCCATCCCAAACCAATGGTCTGAGCACTTTCAGACTCTCTTCAGTGCCAACCGTGTAGTCCAAGGCTCAGCAATTCAGCACATTACACAACAACCGATGAAACATGAATTGGATGCAGCCCCTACTATGGGAGAGTTACTCAAGGCCATACAACAGGTGAAAACTGGCAAGGCAGCTGGGGTCGATGGAATTCCACCTGAAATCTGGAAGCATGGAGGTCAAGCACTCCATGCCAAATTCCACAAGCTTGTTGTGCGTTGCTGGGAACAAGGGGAACTACCATCAGATCTCCATGATGCAGTCATTATCACCCTGTACAAGAAGAAAGGAGAAAAATCAGACTGCTCAAATTACCGAGGTATTACTTTGCTCTCCATTGCTGGTAAAATCCTTGCAAGAATACTTCTGAACAGATTAGTACCCACTATTGCAGAAGATCTTCTACCTGAAAGCCACTGTGGTTTCAGAGCCAATAGGAGCACCACAGACATGGTATTTGTTCTCAGACAACCGCAAGAGAAGTGTAGGGAACAGAACAAAGGTCTCTATGTAACCTTCGTTGACCTCACCAAAGCTTTCGACACTGTGAGCAGAAAAGGCCTGTGGCAGATCTTGGAACGTTTAGGATGTCCCCCCCAAGTTCCTCAAAATGATCATCCTGCTACATGAGGATCAGCATGGACAAGTCAGATATGGCGATGCACTCTCTGAGCTCTTTCCAATAACCAATGGTGTGAAACAAGGTTGCGTTCTTGCACCATCTCTATTCACAATCTTCAGCATGATGCTCCAAAGAGCCACAGCAGACCTTGATGAAGAAAATGGCATCTACATCCGATATCGTACCGATGGAAGCCTATTCAACCTAAGGCGACTGAAGGCCCACACCAAGACCCTGAATCACCTTCTCCATAAGCTGCTTTTTGCTGATGATGCCGCCCTCGTTGCTCACACAGAAGCAGCTCTGCAGCACTTATGATCCTGCTTTGCAGAGGCTGCTGAGCTTTTTGGGCTGGAAGTCAGCCTGAAGAAGACGGAAGTTCTCTACCACCCTGCACCTCAAGAAGTCTTCCATCATCCTCACATCACCATAGGCAATTCAGAGCTTAAGTCAGTCCAGCAATTCACCTATCTGGGAAGTATCATTTCCTCAGATGGTAAGATCGACAAAGAGATAGACAACAGGCTAGCAAAGGCATACAAAGCCTTCTGAAAACTCCATAAAAGAGTCTGGTCCAATAAACACCTGAAGAAAAGTACAAAGATTAGTGTCTACAGAGCCATTGTACTGTCTACTCTTTTATATGGGTCTGAATCCTGGGTCATCTATCGCCACCACCTGCGGCTTCTCGAACGCTTCCATCAGCGCTGCCTCCGTTCAATCCTAAACATCCACTGGTCTGATTACGTGACCAATGTGTCTGTTCTTGAACAGGCAGGGGTCAGCAGTATCGAGGCCATGCTGATGAGAACACAGCTGCGCTGGGCAGAGCATGTCTCCAGGATGGAGGATCACCGCCTTCCGAAGATTGTGCTCCATGGTGAACTTGCCACCGGCTGCCGCAAGAGAGGAGCCCCGAAGAAGAGATACAAGGACTCCCTGAAACAACACCTCAGTCTTGGCCATATTGACTGCCACCAATGGTCCACTCTGGCCTCCAGTCGGGATTCATGGAGACACACCATTCACGACGCTGCTGCTTCCTTTGAGAATGCACGGAGAGTCAGTCTTGAGGAGAAAAGACAATGCAGAAAGAACCGTTCCTTGCCAATGTCACCTAGGGAGATGTTCTGCTGTGCCTTTTGTGACTGGACCTGCCTATCCCGTATCGGCCTTTTTAGCCACCAGCACACTTGCAGCAAGCGTGGGTAGTGCCCTTCTCAAATCTTCGTTCGTGAAGCCTAGCCATGATGATGACATTATTAATATACCTATAAATGATGTAGAAATCTAATCTGATGGAGTTATTTTAAAGTCTTTTAACACCATGGATTCTACCATTCCTTGTTCAAAAGTAACACGATATAAAGCAATTGCTCTATTTTCAAAGGAAAGTGAGATTGTACAATGTGATGAAGAAATTTGTGTTCAGATAATAAGACTAAAAAGACTGGGAATTACCAGTAAGAGTGCAAAATAATGTGCTTAAAAATAAATAAAGAAATATTTTTATTTACTTGGTTTTGAAAACAGTTGACATGGTTTAGGTCAGCTGCAATTTAGTGGCAATTTCCTCTATCTAGTATCTAAATAATCATATATTTTAATAACATTTTAACTGAATTCAATTGATATATTTAAGTAATTTTAAAACCATTCAAATTTAAATGTGCATTCCAGATTTCATAATTTACTGTTTTGCAAATTTGTAAACAAATTTGTAACATTTGAAATATTGTCAAATCTAATAGGGAGGTCTATTGAAAATATGGCGTTTTTTTTTTCCTTCAGTCCTGAAATGAACCTTTAAATATAAGAAGATGAAAAAGGGAAAGGACCAATCTATTTCACTTCAAAAGATAATGCCGAACACAAAAGCTCCTAAGTAAAAAGCAAGGAACAATTTGTAGCAAAATATATTTGTTCTTGAAAAACCAGACAAAGAAGAAAAAAATGATAGGCCATTCTAATCATAACTCTGTAACATTTGTTTAAATTGTAGAAATACTTATTTCAAAAAAACCCAGGAGACAAGAGGGAAATCAAATTAAATTCTGCCTCTTTCAAAAAGGGAAATTATGCCTGACATATGTCAAAATTCCATCACAAGAAATATAGCAGGATGGATTATAAGAGAACTGATCTCTACACTTTTGCAGCCAGTTGGTGTTGGCTCCAGCTCAGGTATGTAACAGGAGGTCACAAACTTAAATTGCCCTGCTAAAGTGCTGACTTGATAGAAAAATCTAAATTTCATTTGTTGCTGTACTGTTTCCTCCAGGTAATAGCCGTTTATTTATTTGCATGCTCTGCACACCCTCTCTACTGTAACGCTCTGCACTTTTGTCACTATTGCCATAAACAACAGCCAAGAGACATGGGGTACTGGATTGATTTATGTTGAAAACCTCACCTCATAAAGAATTGATATACAGCCTTTATTATTTTACTTTTCCCAATACATATTGCAACATGCTAACCATAATTCCTCTGAAAGTAATCTTTATTTACAATTCAATTGTTACTTGGATATAAAAAATACACAGTACAAGACCTTTCTCTGGTCTTTTGAAAAAGGTCTTGGGAGAACCATACCTGACCATAAGTTAAAAGCAGCTTCTTTATACAATCCAAGTTGTGAGACTTTGCTTTCATAACTGATTAAGTAATGAACAGTCTAGATGCTTTGTGGGTAAGAATGTACAATATTTTCTTTTGTTGGAAAGTATATTTTATAAAGATCAAATGTCTGGACTGAAGGCAAAAGAGAACGAAGGCAGAGTAAAGCCGAATGTCATCAGGAATGGTCTAACTAAAGTATTTGTTTTGCTTCCTTCTTTTATTTGTTTTCTTTAATATTAAATAAAATCTGAAACTCTCTGCTAAGTAGAGGGTTTTGTGCAACTAGGTTTTACAGGTTAATTGGTCACTCATTTCTTAATACATTGATGATATAAACATGTACTGGCTGAAAGATTCCTTATATCCATAAATTGTGAAAAAACTGGGACACTTGATATCAAGCAAAATATATTTAGAGGCCATTAGCTCAGAGGCGTTTTGAGATAGGTCTCATTACTATTCTACTTATACAGAAGCATTAGAGAGGATCTTGCTCATCACTGAGCTAATGTTTTTGTTCAAGCCAGATGTACACAATACCTTTACCAAATGTCTCTCTGATGATGAAAGCCAGTCATGTTCCTACACGAGTGAGTCTGTGCAAAGTTTTACACTAATAATGGAAGTCTGCTTTTAGACAAAGCATTCAAAGCTGCTGTACTTGGGGTATGGGGACTCTTGGTGGCTGGCTACATGTTATAATGTTTAGCTCCTTGTAAGGATGGATCTTCTTGCAGGCAGATAGAAAAAGGAAAAAAAAAACAAAACTGAAAAAAAGAAAAAGAAAAAAGAAAGAATAAAAGAAAAAGAAAGAGAAAAAGAGAAAGAAGAAGAAAAAGAAAAAATGAGAAAATATAAAGTATAAAAACCCCCCACATTTTAAATGTTTTTGATTTGCTTTTTTTTACTAAAAAATAATACATAAATAAAAAGTGCTCACTCACTTAATATGAACACCTCCATAACTATTTTTTCATCCAGGTTTCTGTGTAGTCCTCAAAATATCCAGCTTTAGTTCAGGGTTGCTTTCAGCTTATACTGACAGACCATTTGAGGGCCAAAGATCATAGCTGCAACACAAACCCAGGGGGGACTTGTGACTGTCATTTTTAGTGATCAATTTAGCTTATCAGTTTCAGTTTGGATTCCTATCTTCCACTACCTTCCCCCAGTAGGGGAGTGTTTCTGCCTACTATCTCCTTTCTTTCCATTCAATTCAATTCAATGCAATTCACTGATTTGCTTATACGTAGCTGTTGGTCATGCTTCTTCGCTCACACAAGCTTCACTCCTGAAGACAGAAGGCTCGTGAGAGATAGACTGTGTTTCTGTGTCTTGTAAACTGGTCCAAAGATCTCCTTTATAAGTCCTTAGAGAGCCTTAATTTTAAAATATCTGATTCAGCTCTTCAGTCTTATCATGCCATTTCTAGAAAATTAAGGTCTGGACAGGATCTCAATGCATGAATGAAACCAATTAGAATGTAAACAAACAGTTTTTTAATCAGGAACCAAAACAAGAAAGCAATGATTATTCTGTGATGAAATCCTCTCCCTCACCCTTCTTCAGCATTCATAGATACTGTGTTGGATTCATGCTATGTTTTATAACATGCAACTCAGCATGTCTGCAAAGCCTGGGTTATCAAAGCACAAGCCAAGCAATACAGGAAATGCAGGATGCCAGCAACCATATATGTCACCAGGTGTGGCACCCCTTGAGGACAACCCTCAGTTGTGGTTTGTTTGTACAAAAAGTTTTGAAATAATTTTCCAGCTGGGGTGAAGTCTCTAGAAACAAAATTACAACATTCTCTTACAACTCAAACTATTAACAAAGGGTGTCCAGTGAACACCACTGACAAAGCAAACCCTCACAGTTACAAATACATATAAAAGTTGCTGACTGAAAATATATATTCTGACAAAGCAGAAATATTTATAACTGAATTAATGGTATAACTTTGTTTCAGCATAAGGGCCCAGAAATGACTGATATATTTCCAGGAGCACAAATAAAACGGCTTGCATGGAGCAGTTTAGTACAACATTGAAAACTGGCAAATTGTCCCCTTGAACCTTTCAAACTTCACATCCATTTAATCAAATACTTAAATTCTGCACCTGGTATGTGGCCATTCACGTATAGCAAAGAGTAAAACAGGTACTGGAACTTTAGCACTGACATGCCAGGTTATTTCTGCAAGAAAGGTAAAAATAATGCTGTTTCCTAAGTGATGTAAGGCATTCCTGAACCATAATGAGTTTGATGAATCTAATAGCCAGCCTGTGCTGTGACTGACAGAAAAGTATGGAGAACCAGGGGTTTCACAGAATGAAGTCACCCTTTCCTTGTCTCAATTTTTTATCACTTTATATAATAACACTGAAAATAAGAAGACTTAGCCCAGTATTTAAAAAAAAATGAGGGTGGAGAAACTAGAGATGCCTGAAAGAATACAGCTGTGCAGCCCAGGTTCTGATTTCAGGCATGTTTTGTGTAAAGTAAGTGAAAATGAAAGCTTATAATAAGACCAGTGATCTGCAAGGTTTTGCAATTTGTTATGCAGTTCATAGGAGGTTTGCTAAAACCATGCTGGCTCAGATGAGAAACAGAAGTGAAAGCAGGGAGGAATTTGCATACACAGTGCAGATTTCATTGTTCCTGGCAAAGCTGCCCTTGATTTGCTTCAGTCATTGTAACAATCAGCCCAGCCAACTGTTTACATGCTCTCCATTGTGCTGGTGTTGGCTAGGAAATGGCAGGCGCAATGAGATTTGCTTTCTGCTGGCACTCTGGGGAGCAGCAGGAGTTCACACACTTGACAGACAGACAGACAGACAGGCAGGCAGACAAGCCCCTCTTTCCAAGAAACAAGAGAGTGCCTTGCTTGCTCTTGAGCTTTAGTATTGTGACAATGAAACATATGAGTCTGAAAGCAGGACACATAGCGTGGTTTGGGTTCCAGGGAAGAAAGGGTGAAAATTTAACCAAAGTGTTGAGAGCTAGAACCTCAGAAAGGCTTTAAACAACTACCCCTCCCTGCTCAACTACCTGCATCTTAGCTACTCTTCTGTATCTTTTCCCAGAAAAAGATAGGTAATGAGACAGGCAAAGTGTATTCAATCATAACTCACAATTAGGAGTAAGAAAGGGGAGAAACTCAAACTCTGCAAAGGGATATGTAAATAGTTTTCCTTTCACAGTAAAAGGGGTGGCAATGTTGCTGTTGTCATACAAATGTATCACAACCAAAAATATAATTAACTCTCAAATTTAAATATAATCACAGTCAAACAGAAGGCTCATGAAAGACAGTCCACCCTCCTATCCCCCACCCCTACAGCCTCGGCCTCTCCCCCATCGTTGCTTCATTCATGACTCTCTTAATGGGTTTAGGTTGATAGGCTTTTCCTTAGCCCATCCTGGTCTGATTTGAAATGCATGGATGAAAACACTTCTCTAAGCTATTTCAAAAACTTTCTGGAGTGTTTAAAACTGAGATTTCTTAAGTTGGGCAGTGTCTTACTTAGATCCACTTTCTAGAACAAGAAAATATGTACCTGAGGAATAAAGAAAGGATTACAGTTGCATGAAAAGTGTTTGTAAAACATTTTGGGTTTGCAATTTACATTGATTAAAGAACAGAACAAAACAAAACAAAACAAAATCCTATGACTGGGGGTGAAATAGGTTCAGAAGGGTTTTTTAAACTATTTTTTATTTTCTTTTAAGGTTTTAATCATAGCCACTTTTATTAAGGCCAAGGAAAAACTTATTGCTGGGAACACTCACACAGACATACATTACTGCAGACAGCAATCAGCAGTGGGCCACATTCAAATGCCTGTGTGTCTCCTTCAAAATGTAGGATATTATGCTCCAAATCTTCACTGATTGCTGGTGAAACAAAGCTCAGTCAGCAGTAGTCTCTTTCTCATCAATCTACCTGCTAGATTTATATGATATGCACCCCTGAAAAGCATACTCTGCGCTCACAGTAATTGGGGAAATATGATGACTAACCTGCAGACTAGAATAGTGAGGGAAGGGTTCCTCAGCCAGACAAAACACAAAGGAATGTATACTTTAAAACAGAGGAGTAAGACCTGTGTGATCAACAGGTTGAATTCCCCAGTGAAACAAAATATCCAGCAATATAATTTAATAAGGTAGAAAGCAAAGTAAGCATTTTACACCTTTTATATTTTCCTTACAAGTTTTCTCTGCAAATACAGAAAAGACAAGAATGTCATTTCCATTGTATGGATTATTAATATTTTGTTAGTTGGGATTTATTTATACAGGTCTGACTAATGGCTTGAAATGAAATGGCCATAGCAGGGAAATGATAAATTATCTAGTGTATAACACTGCTTAAAACCTAAACGTGTTTATAGTTACTGTTCTGGGATAGTTGCCAAAGGGACATTTTACTTAGCAAGTTATATTAGTAAAAGTATTTTTTTTTCCTATATACAACAAAAAAGTCTCCAAAAATAGTAAGATGGGAGAGGGGGAGTAATCTCATGTTTTTCCTGCTAGGAAGAACCAGGAACCAGATTTTCAAAGGAATTTCCATGTTGTGTTAATTAAAAAATTCATTTCTTAATATAGTTTGGGCATAATTTTCAGTAAAAGTACATACTAGAGTAATATATACTCTAGTTATGTGATAAAGAAGCAATCCTTCAGCATGTAAGGTTATCACTGCAGTGTCAGTTGTAGTACATGGAAGGATGTGTTTCACTTTTCAGAGTTAGTTGAAGAAGTAACTTGCAGTCACACCACTGAGGATTAATGAATAGTAATGGTGTTCTTGACAATTCTTTGAGATAAAGAAAAAGAATAGAAAATCCATAATCGTATTCTTGAAGAGTCCTTTTGTAATAGTAACTGTAATATACTAGAATGAAACAGTATTAATGACAGAGAAAAAAAAAATCTTGAAATCTACTATGTATCATTTATCCTTAAAAATCCTTACTTCAAGAAGCTTTTTATTGCATGAGGATAGTCATTTTTATTTGAAAGAAAATAAGAATAAAAATCATTTAAAAGGGATTCATTTAGAAGCTAACAGTAAATATACATCAAGCTATATATAGTAAATATACCGTGTAACAGTAAATATACCATCAAGCTAACAAAAGATGTGCCTCAAAATAAGAAGTAATATTCAACTGAAGAAAATGGAAAAGATATTAAAGTTTAGCAGGTTAAATGTAAACTATAATATGGTAAGCCAGAATATATTTCTCTGAGAAACTTGCTAAAGGCATAAAACTATTAATAAAAACATTTTGAAATCCTCATGAGTAGGAAGCTTGATGAGAGCTAGTATGACCAGTAGAAAATTCAATTGAAAAGGAAAACTAAAGAAAAATATGACAGAAAAACTAAGTCTACTCTTTATATCAGTATAGGCAAAAGGGTTTAGGGGATTCTCATACCATATTCTGGCTGTGCAGGGAATAAAGGTCCAAAATAAATAATATTGTAAAATCACAGCATCAAAGAGTGGTTGAGGTTAGAAAGGACCTTTGAAGATCATCTGATCCTAACACCACCCCAACCCCCTGCCTAGCAGTTATAGAAAAGATTTTGGAAAAAATGGAGACAAAGAATACCATGAGAGGATGAGTACCAGACATTATTTACCCAAGAAGTCAAACAAAATTCTAATACAAAATAAATTATCTACCAATGGGTTTAGCCCATTATTTTAATTATCATGATAAGATAGGTTTGATACGGATTTTTTCAGGGTAGTCAAACTTAAGAATGGCCATGGAAAATATTAAGTTTAATTCAGTATTCTTAAGTTCAAAGCAATATACATTGTAGACAAAAAATAGCCTACTTATCTACACCTATGATGATGTCCACCAGAAGTGGCAGGAAAGATATCTGGGTAGTGCTGTGTACAATTTGAGGAAAACGTCAGTGTTAAAACATGCCATGCAGAAAGTTCACATATATTTAAAAAACAATAAAGGAAATCATGAAAGCAAGCAAACACATAAAACATTTTGCATCTGTTCTTAAATGCTGCCTGAAGTTCTAGTTTCCTTATCTCAAAAAGGATATAGTTAGATGCAAAAGGAACAACATTGAAAACAAGAATTACCAGAGATACTGAGCAAACTTCATCCAAGAAGAAACACAAAGTAGTAAGCAAAAAATGCAAGAGCCCAAACGATGAACAGAGAGCATCTAAAAGTATAGTACAGGTCAAGATTCATAAAATCATGAATGAAGTTGTGATTTTTCTCACAGTACCAAAGTATGAAGTGATCCAATGAAATGAACAAGTAGCATGATTACAATCAGAAAAAAAAAGGGAGAACTTTGTTGTGTAGACTAAAAATAGACAATAACTAAAAAAAATAATAGATGGAGGAGAGGCTATGAGCAGACTAATAAAGTCAATGGCCTGGACACAACCTACTGCAAAGGAAGTCTTAAAATTCTAACTGCTACAAACTGAGAAGCCACATAGAGGGAAGGACTCTTTCTTGCCTGCTTTCTTTAACATTCACTACTGATGACTACCAAACGTGTGATAATAAGGTAACTAAACATTTGATCAGAGCTAATGTAGTCATTTTTACTCATATTCTTAAGGAGAGTAATTGAAAAATGGTAAGCTGATAGTGAAGAGAGAAGAGAATAAATTAAATATAAAAATCAGGAAAGCTGTGAAAAAATCTGGCCTAAAAAGATAGGGGCTATCACAAAATGAGTTATTAAAGAACTGGAACTAGATCAAGCTGACCATAAAAAAAAAAACAAAAACATGATGATTTACAAGGTTGGATGGGTCACTACAATACAGGGATTCAATGTTGTCCTTGCTCATATAACCACCAGGCATACACCCTTCTTTTTCTGTCAAAAGAGGTTCCTGGATACAGTGGTTTTGTATAGCTGCACATACTGATACTAACTTTTCAAAACAGCCCTGAAGGAAGAAGGAATGAGGAAAAAAAGTAAGAGCAAATACATTATATGAACAAAAAAAATTATGGTACAATCTTGCCTGAGATGCTGATAAGAAGTAAATATTCTCCCAGTAATAAGAGGTAGTCTCCTAAATTGTACAGAAATATGTACTTAACTTTTATTTCCAGACGGTAACACAAATTAAAGATGACCTTTGCTGAAATAGCCAGTAGGTTGTGAGGAAGCTTTTTAGATGACATGACTCCAATACTTTAAGAGAAATATATAGGTGAGGACAAAAGATTGACAGGCAACAGATCTTAAATGAAACATTTTGGGGTCAGATTGTTGTCCTTTACCTCTTAATCGTTGTTTTTGTAATGAACATTCACAGTCCATTTCTCTCAGCAAGAGTTTCTTCAGTTACCAGCCATGGGTCTGTTAGGCAGCTCCATTCATTCAGTCATGTCATTTCCTTGTTTCATTAAAGACAGCTTTCATTTCATAGGCCCAGCATGGGTTTGTGTTTGGAGGTGGGAGAGGAATTCAGCTAACTGCGTTAATAAAACTGTTCATGGTTCCATCTTGTTATCTTTAAATTTCATCCTGCAAGGAAAATTGCTTTCCATTATAAAGATAATAATAGTGAATTCTAATTTTGTTACTGTTGAAAAGCAATCATTTTGATCACTTTCTGCCAATAAAGGGCTACCGATAAAAATTAATGTTTTACTGTGGTTATGGGTGATGTGGTTCTCTCTTTGATCAGAAGATCTCTGTGTCTGAGCGGATCTGTGCTTGCTTTTTTCCTGTGTCTCAAAAGGGCCACTGAGATTGTAGAAGGGACCATGAGGTCCACATAATTTCTTCAGTTTAGCTTTGATGGTGTGTTTAGTGGCACACTGTTCCTACTAATGTGCTTCTTCAGTGCTAACCTTCATGTTGAAGGGATGGACATAGTTCCTTCAGTCCATCTCAGAGCAATATTTGAGATCCATTGCTTTCAAAAGTTTTCTGAGCTGTTCTGCCAAAAATTTAATGTAATTTTTCAGGACTAATGTTCTAGATCTCAAAAGAACTTGGGGTCTGTAATGTACAGCTTGGCAATGCTTAAAAATATGAAAAGTAAGAAATTTTTTTACTGCGAAGGTGGTGAGACACTGAAGAGTTTGCCTGCAGAAGTTGTGGATGCCTCATCCCTGAAAGTGTGTAAAATCAGGTTGGATGGGGCTTTAAGCAACCTGGTCTAGTAGAAGGTGTCGCTGCCCATAGCAGGGAGATTAGAATGAGATGATCTTTAAAGTTCCTTCCAGCATAAACAATTCTATGATTCTCTGATTCCAGATGCCAAGCTCTGAGTGTGCGTGACAGCTTGGGCAGACCCAGAGCTGAGATCTCTGTCTCTGCTGTCTGCTCCCTGCTGGCTGGTGCAGACCAGGTGGGGCTTTGCCTTAGAAGTTGGTGCCTAAAAATCTCAGTTCTCAAGCTATCCAAATTGTTTGAAGGCTAAGGCTAACACAGCTTTGGGCCCTGCCAAATGTCTGTTATGTTATGGGTCTGACCTTGTGGTTGCTTTAATTCATCACTATAATGAGGTTCTCTACTACTAGAGACATATATGCCCTGGACTGACAGCTGCTTCTGGGTTAATTTTTAATATCAGACCTCTTAATGGAGAAAATGTGTTTGTTTCCTCTGGAAAAACCAGAAGTAGAGATCTCAATTGAAAAGTATGATATAGGGTCACAGAGAAACAAACCAAATACCATTTAATCCACTTTATGCTTAAAAGCATTTTTCATTCTTATCTACCTTGGCACCTTTCTTTTAGAATTCCTCTTCACCAAGCCCTACCCTGAAAGTGAATGAGGGAGGCAGAGGATGGAGCTTCCCTTCTCCTCTTGTGCTAAACTGGGCTTCCTTTCTGTCCATTCTCACTTCTCAAAATGGAACTACCTTCTCTTCTCCTACCCATTTATCATGCTAAATTTCTTAATGTCAATTATTTCTCCTTTCAAGACACAAGAACAGTCAGCAAGACTCTGCATGGGGGATAGAGGTACATTAAGTTTACTATTAAAGCAATTTTATACATGCTACAGTATCCAGGCTGCTATAACAGCATTCTGGTTCATATTAAAGGGAATATCACTGTGAATACTTTTTAAACTTCTTTCAAATTTCTTAGTTTTAATTTGTCTGTAAGAATGGAAACAAAAAAAACTCATCAGCAATGACAGTGGCAAGGCTCTCTGTCATCAGCTCATCTGAAAACCTTGTTTCTCCATTCTTGCTTCCAACAGTGCCAAGAACATAAAAGGAGTATGGACTTCTCTTTTCCATTCAAATGCCTCAGAAAGACCATAGGGAAGCACAATATAATGGATATTTTGTGTCTTCCAGATGGCTTCTTCAATTTAATGTGAATATCTCTGTGCTCCACTCATCACTGATTTCTGTGCTGAGTGTATATTGCCTTTTTGGAGCTTTCTCTTGAGCTTCCTGCCTGCATGGCACCTCACCAATATATGTCATCTGTTATAAACCTTTCTTTGATGCCTTCCTTTTCTCCTGCAGGATGGGACCCTTTTGTACGTTTCCCTTCTCTAAAGGTACAATTGACCTCTTTTTCAGTATTTTATAGCATGATCCCATTCTAGGTAAGTTAGATAACTGAATGGAAACTAGATAGAATTACACTAACCTCACAACAAACACTAGCAAGCAATGCCAAGATAAAAAAAACCCAAACACCAGAACAAAGCTAACCATACCAAAGGGAAATGGAATAGATGAGAAAATTCAGTAGCAATGCAGAAATGTGTGAGAAGAAGGCTGAGAGATAGATGAAAAGAGAAACTCTAAACTCCCACATTTTAAAAAGAAAATAAAGAGAAATAATAATGTCAACCCTTATAGACAGATTAAGAAATGGGAACTCAGCCAACACAAGGAACAGAAGAACAATATTATAATTGTTTCTTGAGAGATCTGGCAATGAGCCATTTAGCCTGCTTGTTTTTACCTTGGGTCATTGCCCAGACTGGACAATAAAGAGGATATTTTTGTCATAGAGGTAGTAATTTTATTTCACTGCTGTTAAAAAGTGTCATTGCCAACTGTACGCATTGATTTAATCTGTATTTGTTAGATTTTTTTGTGAAACAAAAAGCACTTGCTATAATTCAGAAATCTCAGAAGTAAAGTACAACCCTATCTTGAGGGCTCCTCAAATTAAAAGAACGACTTTCTGGAGAGTAGGTGAAATTTCACCTTCTCTACCTCTCCCTCTCCGCCCGTGTAGGGAAATTCCAGATGCAAACTGAGAGCCAAATTCTCCCTTTATGATCACCTACACTTTTCTCTCTCCTATCCTGATTGTTGACATTTGCCAGAAGCACAATGGATCTTTAAATAGGAACTTCTGAAGACTGATGTCGTTTATTTTCCATTCTAAGTTAAAGAATGGATGCTGGTGAGTATATAGTGTTTTCCATTCAAGACTATTAGCACATCTGTTTTCCAAGGCTCTTTTTAAGGGTCGCTATGTTTAGCAAAGAGTTTATTTTAGTTGCATCAACTCCCACAGGATTAGAAAATTTCTTACATTGGATCTTTCCTATAAGTAGCACTTTTAAGAATTCAGATTGAGTAAATGCATTCTATTGAAATTAAACATTAAATTTGTTTTAAAGGAAGAGGAATTGAGGAGCTGAATTCACAAACTCTCATGTTGTAGGGATTGACTAAAGACCCCAGTTCCACATGTACATGAAGGAACTTAAGTCCATAGCTCTTAGCTTCCAAGACAGTAGGATGTTCATTAAACTGTGAAATTGTCTGTTACAGCTGCTGTTTCATAGGAAATCTTTCAGTTATTATTGAGCCAAAGACTTAGAATGAGTCTTCTGCTTATAGAACAAGTGCTGAACATGGAGGTGGGTCACCTGTGCTCCAGGACAGTCCTTGAACAGTCTAGTAAAAAAACAGCCTAAAAGTGCCATACCACTCAGTGACTGCTGCATGGCACTTCAGTTACTGTTTGGGAGCCCTGAAAGGTGGTTTTAGATAAACTTGTATGGAGATATGAATGACAGTGTAGCACAGTGTTGAATAAGGGAAAATGTAATAATCCCCACATTTTCAGTCAGCTGAAAGGATTTGGGAAATTTGGATGGAAAGCATCAAATATTTTAAAAAAGGTAACACTGAAATGATGAATTTAGGTAAATTTATTAATTCTTGGAGAAAATATTCCTTGCTGTTGGGTAAGTGTTCATAAATGTCTAAATATAAGGGAAAATGTAAAAATAATGAATTTTAAAAGTAATAAAATAATTGTATTGTCTTTTTTCACAACTTTTTTTTCATACAAAGGGTTTTGAAGTGTTTAGATTTAAATATTGCAATTCTTGAAGGAACTGTGTTTGCCTGATTAGCTCTAAGAAAAGAGACAGGTAAAGTGAAAGGTAAAACAAATAATTAAAAAATCTCATTGTCTATACAGTTTGAACTATAAAGTATAAAATAGAAATCACAGAGTAGATGTTACAGCTGATTCTGTCTGAAAATGAGTGGGGAGATTGCTTCCTCATTCCTCCAACATTAAGTTAGATTTGATTAAATAAAAATATACAAAATTAGGCTCAGTTCCAAGATCAACACATCTTCTAGTTGTTCTGATTTTCTGACCATACATGTGAGACACATATCAGCAGGCCAGTGACTACATTCCAAAATTATTGTCAGTCAAGAGAACACTAAATGTACATAGATAGATAGATAGATAGATAGATAGATAGATAGATAGATAGATAGATAGATATGTATATTTTACATATTTATCTAGTCATCTTATCAGGAAAACCAGATGTAATAAAAAAAGTGGTATTTGGAAATACATTCTTTTCACTCATTATCAATGGGACTATTCGAAAACACTGAGTAAACACTGAGTACATTCAAGCCATGTAACAGAAGGGAAGCAAGCAAGTAAGGAGATATGCAGAACACTCAGCTAAACATGTTGGCACACTGTATCCTAGTACCCCTTAGCATTTAAAACTAGGAGTCCCAATTGTTTTCCCAATGCATTAGAAGCTCTGTAGGACAGTGGATTTCACTTTGTCACAGAATCACAGAAATGTAACACTCTGGATATGCCAAGATCAATGCCATACTTAAGGCAGGCACAGTTAAAACAAATTGCCCATGGTTGTGTTCATTTCAGTTTTGTCTCCAGAGAGGAGAGAGTCCACCCACTCTGGGAAACACATTCTAGGGCAGACACCCTCACAGTGATTTCCCCCACCCCCCACCCCCCTTATGTCACTACTTTCCTCTTATCTGCACAGCCAGTCCTGTCACCAACTGGGTCAGGCACGACTTGCTCTTGGTAAATCCACACTGCCTGTTCCCAGTCATCATCTGAGACTGTCCTTTGTGTGACTGGAAATGGCTTCAGAGGGGATTTGTTTCATAATCTTCCTAGGGACTGAGCTGCTGATCGCCCTGCAGTTTCTTGAATTCTGTTTCCGGTAGATAAGTATGATGTTGGTCTTTCTTTCCACTCCTTTCTTATGTTCTCCTTTACCATGGGTGCTGATTCTCTCCCACAGGTGCGGTCAGCAGGCTTGGACCACCCCTTGCTGGTCAGTTTGGCTCTCTAATGCAAGTCCCCAAAAATGCCTGGAGAAACATGAGCTATAGACACCCACTACACACTCTCACAAGCTTTATCACAGATGGACTGTAAGCACAGCCTGTTTTGCTGAAGAAAAAACTTCACAATAAAAAAAAAATTGTTACACTCTGCAAAAATGCAGGATAAAGGGCTTCCTAATGCTTACCTAACCAGCACAAATTTACGCAGTTAGAAATCAAGGTTACAGACCTTTGTTAATGACATGACTCATGGGTAAAGTACTAAAGTGATGAGACACATAAGTTGGGCAGATACTTCATATGACACAAAAGCCAAATGATGCCCATTAGCAGTTGAAAAGATTAAACCTAGGCTGGATACCTCGTCCCATTTTGTGTCTTTCTGAATGTTGTACTCACATGCCCTATTCTGTGACGACCAGTCCAATCTAGAAGCTGATATGCAAAATTTAGACCCAGATGTGTGTTTCTGGGTAGTTATCTCATTACAAATCTGAGTAAATACCTGATCTCTGTCTTTCAGACTGCAAGGTCTTTATATAGCATTATTTTTATCATATACCTTCACAATGCTTGGTATGTTAGGACTACCAAGCAAACCTGGATGTGCTACTATGTGCCACAATTTAATCCCAAGTGGTAACTAAGTTCCACACAGATGATTGCTCACTCTCACCTGATAGAGTGACGGAGAGAATTAGAAGAGTAACAAGGAGAAAAATCATGGCTGAAATAGACAGTTTGTCAAAATATGAAAATTTTCCTTTACTGCTAAAACGTCATTCTAATATGTTTCTGTAGTTCTTTAGAACTATTCCTGTTCTAATCTCAGTTAATTAAAGCAGTGTTTTTCTTTCAAAAATAATGAGCTGGCCATAGTAACTGGAAAGAGAAATATGAGATTAGGAGGTAAACGTGTATTTTTGTTTAAATATCTTAAGTGGCATTCAGTTAGTAGCATGTTCATCTCTCCATTGTTTATGCTCCATTAGAGCAGTCTCAATTTCAAATCTGTTTGATATTAAATTACAAGGGAAAGAAGTGATTTAGAAAAGAGGTATCAATCTCAGAACATCACCAGACAGATTGTTTTGTATATATATATGTGTATGTACTTGTGTGTGTGTATGCATACATGTATAGAATTTCATAAAATAGGCATAAAAGAACCAAGGAAATAACCCTCATTTTTCCCCTCTTGGCCTTATAAGGACCTTGGTACTACACCTAGAACATGCAAAGTGAGAAAGATACAGGGCAAAATGAACTAGATGGGACCAGGCATTAATTTTCTTCTGACTTATACTTGGTTTGTTGTTTTTTGTTTGTTTGTTGTTTTTTTTTTATGGGAGTGTCTGAAATAAATTTGTGAGAAAAAGTTCAGGTGAATTAGGCTGCACCTGTGTAGATGGAGGTAAATGTGGATCTTAAGTAAGAGTGATTTGAGTTTATATTGCCCTGTAAAACTTCTCCATTTTTAAATGGAATTTTTGAATAAAACTGCTGAGGAATGTTACTCGGCTGTCCTGTTAACTCCTGACCACTGGCAACTGGGAGGCTTTTCCATTCAGCACAGCCAGAGACAGCTTAAACTAATAAAAGGGAGCAGGCTAGTGATATAATCTGATCTGCAGTAAGGCAGTCTCTGGTCTGGAAACATCTGACTTTAACTTGAATTAAAATATGAAAGTTTTTATAAACTTTCACTGCCTTCCTATGTTCCTACAGAGATTGCAGTTTCATGTTTCACAGCACCAGTCCTAGAGTATTTTCCTTTTGAGGAAGCTCTTTCCTACAGATTGTTGAGATGCTAAGAAAATACCTATACTATAAGAATACATATACATACTGTATGTGTCCTTCTGCATCCAAATTGGAAGTTGAAGAGGGAAGGACAAGAGGAGTGGAAAAGCCTGCCTCTAATGAGCCAGAATAATATCAAACATGCGACTTACTGGGAGAGCAGTCTGCTGTCTTAAAAGTATGCAGCCTTGTTTAACAACATCCTTCTGTTCCACGTAATTGGATCTCTTAAAATAATTTTAAATATCAGTGAGTGAGTATCACAAATTATGTCACTTAGCAATCTTTGAAATCTCTTTTCCCTCAGGGTCAGCAGCAGGGGCAGTGAACCTGGAAGATGCTAAGAAAGCTTTTTAAAGCCCAAGTTGTTTCTCTCCCAATTAAAAAAACTCTTAATCTACTCATTCAATTTACAACACAAACGCTATTTCTCCATATATTTCTTTCTTTATGCATCCTGAGAAGTAATAAGAAATTGTTTCTAAAATAGTTTCCAACTGCTACATGTTATCTTATACAGAATAGAAAAAAAATATGTGAATAGATTTTCCTTTTCTAAGCAATTTTAAATAGTGCCAGAGAAGCTATAAGGGTCCACACCAGTTATAATTATGCAAAACTATTTAGGATTTTGGCTGCAATTTTCCTTCATATACTTCCAGTCCTCTGTAATCCTATCCCACCTCTACTGTCTTTGGTGTCCCTTTATTTCTCTATTTCTTCAAATATGGCCATTATATGTCCTTACTTTTGAGACTTTTATCAGAGACCTCAGTGATTGGAGCAGATTTTAACTGAAACAGCCACAAGACTCTGACTATGTGTGACAGGGGCACATGCATTCTCAAATGCATTCCATGACCACAGCATGGCTTTCACCTGGGGAACTGTGTTCAGAGGCACAAAGCTCTCTGTGTGAACTGGATGAAGTGGTGATGTTCAGATCATTTATAAAAGTGACTCTGGAGCCTCTCTTTGTGAATTCTCAGTGTTTTGAGCCTTTCTGGGTCAAATCCTCATTCTCAGGCCCTTTCCCCAGAAGGTCCATATCCTGGCTGGCCCAGAAATGAATCCAGTACTGCAGTGCCTGAAGGTCCTTGAGGTGTCTACCTGCATCTTTGCAACTGAGAGATCCTACATACTGTTTTAGCAGCATTTATGGAATACCCTTGTACCATGATTTCAAAATACTTAAAAATTCCTGCTGTTTACACAAGAAAAATATCCACTATTAGGTCTTCGCATATAATTGCAAATAGAAGGAGGAAGAAGTTACTTTATCCTTTGTTCTTAGTCATTGAGAGCACCAAAGAATTCGCACACAACTAGGCAAGGTTCACTCAAAGGAATTTCTGAAAATGGAATGAAAGGAATAGAGACAACCTAAATACATCTGCATTTTATTCTTACCATTGTCTGTATTCCTTTCTGTGCTATTTGGACCTCTAGGCATATGTGGGTTTGCCTCTGTTTATGCAAATTTGCTCCAATTGCTACTGCAAGTGTTAACAACATGACAAGTATTCTGACATATTTATGTGATATACCTTTTGAAGAGATGATAGGGACATTACAGCACAACATTTCAGATGCTATAGATGAAGGCTGTCATACTTTCTGTTCTAAACCACTATTTTTAGAGGGTTTATAACTCTGGAACAAAAATTATTTTTGGGCCTTTGTTTAACATACATGACTGGAATAACATATCTGTAGATATGACAAAATATCTGTTCAGTAGAATTTAGAGATTCAGTTCCAATGAATATACACAATTTGCAAGAAATGGGGTTTTGGCCACAACAGTATTTTTTAAAATTCTATAGTGCAGCTGGTTTCAACTCTGCCATGACTACATAGATTTTAGGAAACCAATATGTGCACATCTGTTGTAATTTATATAAAAATAAAACATTCCTGTAAGTGTGAAGAATGAATGATGCAGGTGGGTTTAGACAAAAGATGGTAAAAATTCAGAAGACCTGTTAAAATGCTACTGATGCTGTATGGAAAAAAATAGGAAAAATCAGAACTCAGTGGTTTACTGCTGCAAGATCTCATGTTTTCTCTGACACTTAAGCACATAATAAGGATATTGCAGACAATTGCTATTTTAAGTTTTTGTTTTTATGCTATTTAAGTATATGGAAATGTTCCCCCTTGAAAATACTCCTTAACCACTTGGAGAACTAATTTTGACTAACACTGACTTTCTTCCATTTGAAAATACCTTCAGCTCTCCTGGATTCAAACATAACATGTCAGTTTTCTTGTACTGGCACTAAAGCTTGTGGAACTTTGTCATTGCTTTCCAAATGCTTAACTGAGAAATGAATGATGGCTAGATAAAAGTAGTTTTTATTCTTACCATTGTCTGCATTCCTTTCTGTGCTATTTGGACCTCTAGGCATATGGGTTTTGCCTCTAATATGTTATGCAAATTTGCTCCAGTTGCTACTTGAAAGTGTTCCCAACATGACAAGTATTCTGACATGTTTATGTGACATACCTTTTGAAGGGATGATAGAGATGATGATAGATGATAGAGATAGAGATGTTCTCTTTACGAGCGTCAACTGAGGAAAAAAGAAAATAACCTCCCAGCATTCTTTGAAATTTTTTTGAGAGAAAAAGCCAGAGTCATCAAAATACACTGCTCTTCTCTTCACTTTGATCATTTGCAAAACATAGTTGTATCAAATTCCAATGAAAAGTTTCTGCTACGACAAGAGTCTGATCACCTGACAAACTAGAAATGTCTCAAAACTATGCTTCTGCCCAGAATCTCATGGTATTGTATTGGACATTATTATTATTATTAATTATTATTATAAATAATAATAATAGTAATAGAAACCTACTGGTGCCACAAGTGCCTCTGGCTTGGGCAAGTAATGTCATCCTGTAAAGGGTGAGACATGAAGCAGATTGACTGTGTTCTAACATCAGTTCTTCATTGCTTCTGAAATACATACCTTCAAGCAACCTACACACAAACATGCAACTACATCACTTGTACATCCCAGGTGAGCTTCAAGCACTTTCATTCAAGGTCAAGTCAGCTCAAAGTATAGGCAGATGAGGTTACAGCTCACCTGTAGAGAGGATTTATGATAGTTATACACCCAGCCCTTCAAAAAAAGCTGTTCGAAGGTTTCTCTGCTGAGATCTTGAGCAGAGGACAAGGATTCAGTCCAAGTATTTTACACCCATGAAGTTCTGCTCTTTTGCAGATCTCCTAAAACTCTAGGTTCCTGAACTCCTTAAATGATGCCTCACCTCACTAAAAGACCTCAAGTCATTAGCTTTAGGTGTCCATTCATGCCAAGGAGCACACAGAAACTGGTGTGGTTTCTACCTATCAGAGAAGGAAACCTTTCATAAATCCAAGAAGTAGTGGGAGCACTGGGCCAGGAAGTGTGGGATCCCAATTAAGTCCCGTTTACCCACTTGAGTGCAAGCAGGAAAACAGACAGAAGATCAATTGTCTCTTGGCAATCCTGACAGGCTGCTCAGTCTCCCCACTTACCCTGTAGCCAGCAACAGTAGAAATTGTGCATGTGGAAAGAAAATGACAAATGAAGGAAATAAAATCTATTGTAAAAGTTAGATGACTGAGGTAGCAGCGGGGAGACCTGCTTTTGGCTCCTTTTCCTATTCAATCTCATGATAGTGTGTGACTGCAGTAGAGGGCATAGGTGGGAGCCCAGTTCCTCCATGGGTTATAGACTGCTCTATGGCTTGTGTACATGGAGGCTCAGGGTTTCAACTTCACCAGGAAAGATGGAGGACAGCCTTCTTTCATTTCTAGCATCCAGAGGTTCATAAACTGCGCTGCATTTGTAAAATACACCATCTTCCCTCCTTCACATGTATGTAGACACACACAGATTGCAGTATAGCTTAATAGCAGATTTCTGCCCTGGGGTAATCAATGGAACTGGAAGGTTACTGGGACAAAAGCAGGAGGTAGTGCTACTTATTTCTTCAAAATAAAGCCAGGCCTGGTCTATTATGTACTGCCTATATTTCAAAATGCATGTGGGTGCCTACCATTATTCCCAAATGGTAAGCTAGGACTTCAGAAGCTAATGTACTAGCTAGCACTAGTGCAGCAGCTCTTCTTTTAAGATTTACTCTTCTCTTTTGAATTTAGGAACTTTTGTCAAGGGCACCAGACTCTCCCTTCTTTCTCCCTCTTGCAACAGATTTAGACATTTTGCTACCTAACCCTCCCTTTTGTCCTGAATAAACTCCACTAAAACTGTCTTTTGAGGATAATATGATTTTAACAAATTACTTCTGTCTGTCATTTCTGCTTTTAAGCTAAAACTTTATTTTAATTTTTGGAAGAAATGAATAATGAATTAAAAATTAATTAATTCATCAGAAAAAAAGTTAAAACCCATTCGCATTAAAGAGTAAAGATTCTGTTATAAATCACATTGATACAGACAAAAATATTTTTCAAAAAAAAATCTTTAGTTTGGAGATTTTGATGTGAATTATGTGAATCATTCCAACTTTAGGGAGGAGTAGGGATGATGTACCCTGTACTTTATCCTATGAGGGGATTTTTCACAAAGAATAAATCAACAATTCTGCATGGAAAGACAGTTCTCCTCAGTTTTCACAAAGCCACATGTCCACTGGTAAAACTATGCCCTAGTCCACCTGCTACCCTGGCATCATGCCCGTTCATGCTAGGTGAGTACCTCACAGAAGCCAAACAACAAATCTCTGGATGGCTTGGGGAACTTAGTACACAAAATACCAAGAGTCAGATTTTTGAAAAGTCTCCTGGCACATCTTGTGTTTTTAATGATTAGGATCTCACCCTCAGGGCTGTGTGTTACCAGCTCAGTCCTTGTAGCAGGGGACTGGAGCAGATGGCTTGGCAAAACCAAAAGGCTCTTGCCTTTTCAAAAATTAAAGATTAATTTGTTGTTTTCTTCTAATAGGAAATTTCATGCTGATGAACAGTATTGAGCTGACAGGCTTATATTTCTTCATCCATCTTCTGTTCAGAGAAAAGCATAACCATCCTTATGTTAACTCCACAGACTGTCTACATCCTTCTATGCAGTGATGAGAGAATATTTCAGCACTCCCAGCTATTTTGCCTTCGGCATTTCCACTGTGGTTTCCAACAAGGATGATATCACCATGTGTTTATGGATTTATTTGTTTGTTTTTCATGATGTGGGCAATAGTCTACTACAGGCTGGCTTAAGCTCCAATTATATCATATAGGCTGACCATCTGGCTCAGGATTAATTAATGGTAACATTTTTAGCCATAACTGCAGATATGTGACATGATAGTCAAAGCCTTCTTATTGGATAAGCAATCACCTTGTCACCTGAAGCAGCCAGATTAGTCAGTATCTAGTGCTGGGTCATAGTAGACATTGATGGCCTGATCAACAATGGTGTGTAATAGAAGTGCTTCTCATAATATGAGAAATGCAAAAGATGAAAGGGAATTACCACTTTACTGACCAGGGGTGATGGGATTTAACCATGGCTTGTAAGTGTTCTGTTGAAAATTCCTGAGTTCCTGCCAGAACACAATGTGTAACAACAAAGGGTTTGTGTGATTCAGTTTAATGGAATCTATTTTTCTATTTAGCCAGTTTAATTAATTTCAAAAGACACAAGGATTCAAATAACTTTTTACTGAAAATGACAATGGATATTTACACTGTTTATCCAATGCTAGTAGCTCTTTTTAAGGCTTTTCTAAAGCCCACCTCCAAAATCTTTACCATTTTGAGCCACTAACCCTCATAGGAGGTCATTAAGCATATAGACAGTGGAATCTCGCAGCTGCTCCTCCAGTCATACTAATCTCTAGACAGATGCTCTTCATGTTCATGTGCTGTAATGAATGCCAAAGAAACTATTAGAGAACAGATTGACTTAGACTGGACCATGATCCTTGGAGAACTGGTTTCAGACTGTGAGAACTGAGGCATCACAGAGGGAGCTGCAACACATATAACATGATTTTCTTCTCCAACATCTCTCTATGCAGCCTTGCTTGGTAAGCCAAAACACAGCACTAAAGCAGACTTCCATTATTTTCTCTGCTTACTTGTTTGCTGAATTTTCTGCAGCTAATTTGGCTGCTTGATTTAGCCCAAATCTGACTTTCAAGAGATTCCTAGGCATTTCTGTATGGATGCCATGCTCCTCCTCTAGCTGGTGTTATCTGCTACTGTATCTGAAGGGAATCTTAAACAAGATAGAGGCAGAAAGTCATTCCTCATCACACTTCTTGCAGCACTGCAGGGGAGGCCCGAAGACAACTTAGTTATTACAAAACTCAGAGATGACATCTGCTCCCCTTCTCTGAGGCTCAGAGAAAGATCACATGTCTTTATTGGATCTGAGTCCAGGGACCTGTCTGCCCAAAGAGAGGTCTCATCTGTGGTACATCCCGTCACAGACCTTACTTTTCTGACCATCATAGCTACAGCAGATGTTCTTGTTGTTATTCTGAGGAAGTGAGCCTCTCTGGTCTCATGGGCTCTTGTCCAGCTGCAACTGTGGAAAAAGGATACATACAATAATAATGGAATCTTCTTTCTGTCATTTCAGCTTACATCATCTTGGCACCAGCAGTTAAGGTAGCATTAGTCAGTCAGTCACATGGTTTCTGTGGATTTCTTCTCCAAACCACCACCCTTCTGTCTCCACAATGTCTCTGCTCATATACTCCTTCCCAATAGGAATGATTTCAGACCCAGGAAATAAGGAGTTTTTCTGCTGACCACTGTGCATTTTTTTAAGCTCATACCTCCCATATGTGCTAACTGTGACATTTGGAAACACAGAAACCTGAATCAACTTAGTTCTGACATACCATGTAGAAGTATTGCAGTGGGTTGCTTTTAGAGTAGCAAATATCTATATCAGCCTTTATTCTACGGGCTATTTCTCTGATTTATACCTCCCATCAGGAGCAAAATATAAGTTGTTCCTACCAAAAACTTAAAGAGAATTTCAAGCAGAATATTCCTTCACATACATCTCAAGCAGCTACATGCCTGAAGGATGTCTACTGCTTGACAAATACCCTGAAGAGTACCTGTATTGCATATAATTGCATATTTTTGAATGATATACAAAAAATATGCCCATTGCAACTTCAGGTTGTTATGCAAACAGTCCCTAGCTATTTTGCATGGAGATTTTCTGCAAGAAGGAGCAGGATCTATGACCATAAAGAGTGATGAGGAGGCAGGAGAAACACTCTGGGGAAAGGAGACTAGTTCATAATGCTGTGTTATAATGATGGAAAAAACTGTGTAGTTTGATTTGAGAAAAATAAAGAAATGTTACAAGTTTGAGGCCTATTATAGATCTTACTTAATTTTGCAGGTGCTTGTAAGAGGCCATTTGTTTTTAGCATAAAACTCTGCCCTGAGACTATAGTTTGTCAAGATAGCCAATGCCACTGTTGTACATTGACTTAATGAGAAAGAACGAAAATAAGATGCTCTTAACTGACATACAAAAGAACCAGATGAAACACATTGCAGTTAAGCAGGTAGGTCAGTCTTGATGAATGTGAGAAGACACAGAGGACAAGAAATAGTAATAATTTTTCCCTGTTAACAATATCTGAAAGTGTTAATATCTATGTGTTTGTGCTAAGCTTGCTGATGGGCTAAAATTAAATATAATTCCTGGGCCAGAGTGCAAATCTCAGGAATATGTCATCTTTCTATAAGAATTGGGAATCCAAAATTATTGCCTTTGGCAATGCATAGAATTTGAAAGCAGACTGTGTTCCTGCAGTGCTCTCCATTCTGCCTAAGAGATCCAGTATGTTTACGAACTGTTTCACATAAAAAGAAAGAATGGAGGCAGGTGTCTACTTTTCTTTTCTTGCTAGCCTCCCTCAATACTTCTCATTTCATTCTCTGTTTCCTCTACCTGTCAGATTCCTTAGGGAAGCCACGTGCAGCTTGAACAACCCAAACTGGAGTTCTTTCTCCTTAAGCTTTGTTTATGTTTCCTATTTCTTCCAACATGCTTCCTATTTTTTTCTGCCAAATAACACTCACAAAATCCCTCCAAAGAGAATAATATGAAAAAGACTGAACAGAAGGTGTTTAGTCTGAATACTGGCATCATTTCAGCAAGTGAAGTGTTTCAGACAACTTTGTAAATCACAATCTCAACACAAACACTGGAGCCTCATCATAATACACTTTTGGATACAAGCATGTTTCATATTGAGGAAGAGCTTTTCTTGAAGATAGGACCTTTGCAAAAGGGATCTTAAGATCAAACACTAAGAAATACACCAGGGAAAAGGACAAGAAAAAGAAGTCATTTAACTTCTATGTTGGTTGCATTTTATTGCGACCGTGGTTGAACTGTTCTATTTACAGTTGTGGGGAATGAAAATATTTTCCTGACCACAGTTGAAGAGAGACCCTGACAGGGCTTTCCTGCTTGCCATCTCCCATGTCATCAGTGTTTTCTGGGAGAAGAATTTGAGGTGGTTTTCCACCTAAGTGGTTACAGCTGTTTCCACAGGATCAGTCAGATGGAGTTTCTGCCTCTGTTTATTTTGGCTCTGATTTTCGGCTGGAGCCCAGCAGGATGACAGTGTTTGCTCAGGGTCTTGGGACTTTGGACAAACATTCCAGAATTTCTGACTTCTTAACATTAATGTTTGATGAATTCTGCTCTTAATTTCTTCTGGAAAAATGTCAAGCCCACTGGGGATTACCCTTAGTCTTACAACAGTCTTTTTTTTTTCTTTTTTTCCCTTTATTTTTTTAAAGGAAAAAAGAGAAATTCATTTGCTAGCCTGTGAAAATGAACATACTGTAAAAATGAGAGAATGTGGTTTTCTAAAACTGCAGGGTTCAGGTCTTTTGTAAATTCTTTTTTAATTGTCTTATTAAGAACACTGCTTGACAGGAGATATCTATAGCTAAATCTTCTACAAAAAATCTGTTGCATGTAGGGCATTAGTTGGAAAGATTATTATCCACTAGTTAAGTAGCTGTTTCTCCAAGTCACTATTTTGATAGCCTCAAAACATACTGCGTCAATACACTGTTGTCAAAGGTGACCTTTAGAAATCAAAATAAACACCCAGGTGAAATTCTGACCCCAGTGGACAGAATAGTCTTTATCATTGACTTCAGCAAGGTCAGAACTTCCTCCTTTGTCCCTTATCTCTTGAACAATGGAAAAGCACAGAAGTACAAGCACAGAAGTCACAGAAGTACATCTTGAGGAACATTTACTTACTCGCAAGAATGGATAGAGAAATGTATTTACAAAAATACACATAAATGCACTGAATTAAATCTGTATTTAAATTATGTTCACTAAATATACTGTATTGCATGGAGTGGTTACTGATTTTTCTACCTACATACCTTTAGTAACTTGCAAGGAAGATCCAAATATGTATCATACTTACACCTTAGCTAAGAAAGAAAAGGAAGGTATTTGTGTAAATATAACTAGACACAAGAAGGTGGTTTCCTAATGAATGTACAAACTTTCACAGCAGCAGCTTGCTGCAAAATGTTTCACAAGTTTTCACAGGCTGCAAGCAGTGTAGACAGTGGGCCATGGTGACAGCATCCACCTGTCTGAAGAAGTTAACATAAGGAACAGATCTAGTTTTTTTTCATTTGGAGCCTGATTGCTCTTGCGTCCTTCTCAGCCTGTGCTGTTAGTGGTGTATATAAGGCAAATATTGCATCTGTGTCCATACGTTTGGATTTACTATACCCAACAGCCAGAAAGAACTGAAGAAAAAATGTTTTGTAGATGAAAAACCTTGTGTTTGTACTTTTAAGTGCTAAAAGGACAGATCATAGCGTTTATTGAAGCTCATGCCATAGCACAAATCCCTATTTAAAAAAAAAAAAAAAAACAAAAAACCAAAACCAAAAACCAAACACAAAAAACCCCCACCAAACCAAAATAAAAAGTCAACAAAATACTTCAGAGATGTCTTCCCTGGGTATTTTCAATGGACAAAGAGGAATAAACCCTCAGTTATGAAGTTGTTCGATTCTTTCTTTCTTTCTTTCTTTCTTTCTTTCTTTCTTTCTTTCTTTCTTTCTTTCTTTCTTTCTTTCTTTCTTTCTTTCTTTCTTTCTTTCTTTCTTTCTTTCTTTCTTTCTTTCTTTCTTTCTTCCTTTCTATAACCTGTAAATGTAAATCCTGAAGAGAAAGTTGGAATTTAACAAAATTTGCTTTTTGATCTCTCCGTACAACTTTAACCACCAATCTTTAATTTCAGAATAGAAAATATATCTTTTTGCCCTTGAATTGACAAACCTGCATAGTTCTAGTCAGTTCTGCCCCTGACATCCTGATCTGAAAGGATGACAAAAGAATGGTAGCAAAGGAAAAAGGTAATGTGAAAACCCTGTGGAAAATAGATGCTATGAGAGAAAGCAATCAAGATGTAAGTGAGTGTAAGTGAGGCTGGAAGGCTGAAATGGGAAGGCTGGAATTTTTTATCTGAGGGCAGAGAGAGGAAAGATAAAGTAAAGGCAAAAGAATATGACATAAAAGAAAAATGGAAGGTGCTCAGAAAAAGAGTTTGGAAAATTTGCCTGCTCTGCCCTATGGACAAACCTGGCTTCCTTCCAAATGACTACCTGAAAAGGGGAGACAACCATCCTAAAGCCAACTCTGATTGATTGTCACAGTGCACCTATGTTTTGGTGACCCAAATTTTTCTGGAAATGAGTAACATACAGTCTTTGGTGGTATTTCACCAAGGTAGATAGGCTAGCTCCTTGCTTGCGAGCTTAGAGGAAATGCAATATTTGGAAACATGCTTAACCTAGGCCTGATAAAAGTTTACAGTGGAAAATAAAGGTTTGGGCATGCAATTCACTTCCCTGTGCAGTTAGTCTGGACTGAGTTACTGAGATATTATGTAGGAGGAAGGATGTCAACTATATAGATGTATCAACATTTAAAAATCTTTTTAATTCTCATTCTTTTGAGTCCATTTACATAAAGATGAGGTCTTGTAATAGCAGGTAAATAGGATATATTAACAAGCTGCTGAAGATACAGTGGAACATAATGTAAAACACCAAGTGCATGAGATGACTGAAACCTGCATGTCACACCTCTTTCGATAAAATTCTGATCAGATCCTGTTGGCACAAGTATTTTGTCTTAAAAATTGAATTTTTAAAAAGATAAGAGTTGAATGATCAGGTAAGGAAAAAAATCTTTAATGATATTAGTGAAGATTTGTTCATAGTATGAGTCTGTGCTGGTTGCATAATCACTGAGGGAAAAGAATTAGGCAGTGTGAGATCATAAATAAGGCATTCAATAGGAATGTGGGTGTGATTCTAGTAAAAGGAGAACCAGGAGAGTCTATTACAAAGTTCATGTTCCTCTGAACAAGGCTTTCTAATTATTGTTGCAACAGTCAACATTCCCCATGTATCAGTCATAGAGGTTTACTGTATTTTTTATCTTTAGTTAGAACAAAAAATTCTAAAAAATTCTTCAAACTAATCTATGTTGAATCTATATGGCATTTGGAAAACAGCGAATCCAGTTTTCTAAAAGCATTAAGTGATTTACTGATATGTGATTTCAACTTTATCCTTTCAAGGCACTAAATTAATGAGCAAAGTTGGGAAATATATGAAAAGCATAAAACTTAATTCTAATCAACTAAGTTGAATCATTACATCTTGATACAAAGCAACACAGACCTAGAATATGAAAAAAACCACTCAAAAAAAAAAGGTAAGTAGGATACCTTGTTGGACTAGGAAACTATAGAGATACATATTCAGATGGACTGACCACAATCACTTTCATCCTTAGTAATGGGTAATTGCAACTACAGAAATTTTGCTAGAATATTTTCTAACTGTGATTTTATATAAAGCAAAGGTAAGCCACTTTGAAATGCAGACAACAATTTATAACTTGGTTTAGAAGAAACCAACTTTGCCAGCAAAACAGAACCATTCCTTAAGCATGCTGAGAAGGTGGATATTATGATAAGTAAGTCAGTGAGAACACTTTACATATCATCAGAAGATGGTTATATAAATAGAACTGCAGAGTGGAAATGTAAACTAGAGAAAGGTTTTATTCAGAGATGGGCAGTGGCAGTATTAACGTTTATCACAGGCTCCCCAGGGAAGCAGTCACAACGCCAAGCCTGACTGAATTCAAGAAGCATTTGGACAATGTTCTCAGGCAGCAGGGTGTGACTCGGGGATGTCCTGGGAATGGTCTAAGAGACCCTTGTGGATCTCTTCCAACTCAGCAAATTCTATGATTCTATGATTCTATAATGCAGTTTTATGAATATCACATTATATCAGCAAGATAAAGGAAAGCAAGAAAGATGTTTTCAGGTCTGATACATAATGTGTATTCAGTGGTTGTGTAGCCTTTTGCAGGAGACACACAATTAATCTGAAATGAGTAATGGTATTGGAAGATATAGATGCCTGTGCTGTTGCCTCCATGGGGCTGATTCACAGAATCACAGAATATGCAAAGTTGAAAAGGACCACAAGGATCAAGTCCAGCTCCTGGCCCTGCACAGGACCATGCCCAAAAGGCACACCATGTGCCTGAGAGGATTGTCCAAATGCTTCTTGAACTCTGGCAGGCTTGGTACTATGACCACTTCCCTGGGGAGCCTGTTCCAGTGCCCAATCACTCTCTGGGTGAAGAGCATTTTTCTAATATCCAACCTAAACCTCCACTGACACAATTTCAGGCTATTCTCTCGGGTCCTGTCACTGGTCAAAACAGAGAAGTGCCTGCCCCTCCTGCCCCCCCACAAGGAAGTGCCTGCCCCCCCACAAGGAAGTTGTAGACTGCAATGTCTCCCCTCAGTCTCCTCTTCTCCAGGCTGAACAGACAAGTGACCTCAGTCGCTCCTCACACAGCTTCCCCTTATAGCCCTTCACCATCTTTGCTGCCCTCCTTTGTAATAGCTAAATATCTTTCTTATATTGCAGTGACAAAAACTGGACACTATATTCAAGGTGAGGCTGCCCCAGTGCAGAGCAGAGCAAGACAAATCCCCTCCCTTGCCCGGCTGGTGATGCTTTGCCTGATGGCCCCCAGGACACAGTTGGTCCTCCTGGCTGCCAGGGCACTGCTGACTCAAATTCAACTTGCCATTGACCAGAAACCCCCCACCCCCCACCCCCCCCCCAGGTCCCTTTCCATGGCAGTGCTTTCCAGCATCTCATTCCCCAGTCTGTACAAATATTCAGGGCTTTTCCAACCCAGGTACAGAATCCAGCACTTTCCCTTGTTGAACTTCATATAGTTCATGATTGCCCAGTCCTCTAATTTGTCAAGGTTTCTGCGCAGGGTGTCCCTGCACTTGAGGGAATCAACAGTTCCTCTCAGTTTCGTGTCATCTGCAAATTTGCTTTGTATTCCTTCCAGTCCTGCATTCCCAGTAATTTATGAAGCTGTTGAAGGCCTCAGAGCAAAGATGGAACCCCGTGAAATCCCACTACTGAGACATCTCCAGTCTGATGTTACCCCATTCACTATTACCCTCTGTGTTTGACCCACAAGCCAGTTGCTCACCCACTACATGATTTGTTTATCCAGCTGTGCTGGAGAGTTTGTCCAGAAGGATCCTATGAGAAATAGTACTGAAACCTTTACTGAAATCCCAAAAGAGTACATCAGTTGGCTTCCTTGATCAACTAGGTGGGTTACTTTGTCATCAAAAGAAATCAGGTTGGATGAGCAGGACTATCCTCTCATGAAGCCCTGCTGGCTGTGACCAAAAACTATGTTGTCTTTCAGCTGTTTTTTATACCTCCTAGAATAATCTTTTTAACAACTTTACCAGACACTTAAGTGAGACTGACAGGCATGCAGTTTCTGGGGTCCTGCTTCTTGCCCTTCTTGAAAACTGGGACAATGTTCACCAGCTCCACTTAGCTGGGATTCCCAAGACCAATCAAAAACCATGGAGAGAGGTTTTGTGATGACACCACAGTGCTCTTTGAGGATTCTTCGATGAATCGCATCAGGGCCCACAGATTTGTAGGGATCCAGCTGGAGCAGCAGTTCCTGCACAATTTCAGGGTTGATTGGGAACTGATCATTCTTGCAGTCATAGTCCTCCAGCTGTCAGTGAGACCCCCTTGTTCTGTCATCCATGTTGAAGACAGTGGTAAAGAAAGCATTAAACACTTCTGCCTTGTCTCTGTTTTTGAGGTGGCCATCTTTATTCTTTAACGAGCCAATCATATTTCTGTACTTCCTATTGCCATTAATATACTTGTAAAAACTTTTTTTATGGTCTCCCACATTTCTGGCCAGCTTCAACTCCAGTTGAGTTTTGGCCATATGAATTTTCTTTCTACAGTTGCAAGCAGCATCTCTGAATTCTTCTGATGTCACTTGACCTTGCTTCCACTGGGCATACACCTTCCTTTTTTTGCCTTATTTCCAAGAGAAGATCCCTACTCAACCAAGCAGACCTTCTGCCTCACCTGCTTGACTTCTGACATTGGGGAATTGCCTGATCTTGTGCCCTTAGGAGGTGACCAACACTGATGGACCCCAGCACCTGCAGAAACATTTTCCCAGTGGACCTTACTTACTAGTCCCCTGAGCAGCCTGAAGTTTGCTCTCCCCATGTCCAGAGCTGAGGTTTTCCTGGCTTTTATTTTCCTGCCAACAGAAATTTTAACCACTTCATGGTTGCAGTGGCCAGGATGGCCAGCAATCTCCACTTTGCTCACAAGATCCAGTCTGTTGACAAGTAGTTGATCAAGACTGTTGTCATATCAATTGTAGGGTAGTATATAATATGCTAATAGAAACACTTTCAACTGGAGCAGGTAATACTTTTTCCCAAATATAATGCAAAAACTGCATTTTAACAGGAATACAGATGACGTTTGAAAATAGTGCTAATCTGGGGGAGAAGAAATAAGAAAGGCATTCTCAGTCAACACATTGTAAAACCCTTGTGTTTGGCACAGCTATCTGTTGTCCAAGAATCTAGGAGCAGCAGGTTTTTATCATCGTCAATGACTGAAAATAGAAATTCTACATATAATATATAATTGTATCCTAAATGTATAAATGTATTTGTCATCCATAGGGATTCTTAGAAATTCAGGTCCTAATTAAACAAAATTCTTCAATGCCTCAGGGCCTTAGGGAACTCATAATAAATTATCTCTGCAGGTCAAGCTTGAGTTTTGCTAAGTGTGAAAAAGTTGGCACTGTTTCAGTGACCAGTGGCTTTTAGCTGCCAGAACAGACACCTTTAAAAATCAAGAGATTAATTAAAACTTTTCAAGAAAATTGCAGGAAGTTATTTAGTCTACTATTTAATACAAGTATTACTGTACTTCTGTCTTTCTAGGACTACTGGAATAACTGATGGGCATCAAATTAAGGTTATATAGTGCAGCTACTATTTAAGTCAAAGAAAAAATCATGTTATAAAAGGAAAGATAGAACAAAGGTGCTTCAGTTGCACTGAAAAATTAGTGGCACTAATCACTCTAGAAAAGCAATTTCAAAAATGCCCCAAACAGTCATTGTCACAAGGAGGTATTAAGGGCAGCAGCACCTCTCCAAATCAGTAATTGCTAGTTATGTCTACAGTTAATTATTTACTGGTTCCTGGTTGCTCCTCTGGTGCTAATTTTACTGACTAGAAAGAATCAACTTGCAGTTAAATGGAACTGTAAAAATAGTGCTAATTTGTTGTTCCAGACTGTTTTTCTTTTTCCTTTTCAGCAGAAGCCTGTAGCAAATACAAGGCTGTCTTGTCATTGTTGCCTGTCATTCACTGCGCTGGTTTGCTTGTCTCAGAGCAGAAGAGGTAAGGCTAATGCATGTTCTAAACAACTGTGTTGTACTAGTCAAGACTGTAAATAGAGACAGGGTATGAAAGTACCTCCCACTGAACCACATAAATAGCTTTGTTGAAACACAAGCTTTCTCTAAGGAGAAAAATGTTTCCAGCTGAACTGTAGGTCTTTAGAAAGCATTTTTTCACTGATTTACACTATGTTTTCTTACAACAAAATAAGAATGCCCTCACATGAAGGAGGAATTGCATTGATTAATTGTTTCTCATTTAGACAAGCTTTCATGTTGAAATGATCATATTTGGAGCAGCTTTTAGCATTCTCTGCCACAGTTAACAGCTTCAAATATTTATTTTAAAAGGCAGAAAATTATTGTTAATTTTATGTTGTCAGACAGCCAGCCCCATGCTTCATTTGGGAGTTAGCAGAGAGAGACAAGCATGAGAAACATCCTGCTATCTCATGGGCTGGTAATTGTATTTTAATCAGTTTAACAAATTGAGTGTAAAGGAAAAATGCTTCACAAAGGAAATAGCTCAACTCTAGCCTTGAATCTCTGTCAGTGTCCCCTCACTCATTCTTGCTTCACACCTTCTCCACCAGGAATCTAAACCTATAACTCACCAAATACAGAGATTTTTTTAACACTCCCCTAACTTCCCCTAGCCTACTGTCACTCTCTTTCCTTACAAAGTGACTGCCATTATTCCATTATTTCCATTATTCAGGCCACTTCAACTGTTTATGCTCAGTGCTACTCTCTTTGAAACATAGTATTTTGGCTTCATTTTTGGGAATGGCAGTCTAACACATTTCTGAGTTCAGGAGCACACCATATAGATTGCTTTGGACTTACTGGTTTAGACTTGCACGTGTGTAGCAAACTGGGGTCATACTAATGAAAAAATACCTTAATGCATGCTAGTGGCAACAGATTTTCATCAGTTAATCAGTGATCCCAGGCCCAGTGTTAACAAGACTAATTTAACACCAATTCAGATACAGAGCTAAAGAGTGCAGATGGACACGAGCTACATGTGGGTTGCGCATTCAAAGGGTACTTTTTGCATTCGTGTTCACAGAATCACAGAATGGGTAAGTTCTGAAGGAACCACAGTGGGCCATCTAGTCCAACCTCCCTGCTCAAACAGGATCACTCTAGAGCACATGGCACAGAATTGGGTCCAGACAGTTTTGGATATCTCCAATGAGGAGACTCCACAACATCTCTGGGCAACCTGTTCTAGTGTGTGGTCACCCATGCAACAAAGTTCTTCCTCATATTCAGCTGGAACTTCCTGTGCAACAGTTTCTATCTGTTGCTTGGCACCACTGAACAGTCTGACTGTTAACTATATCCAGACTCTTGTTCTGATACAGTCCCACCAAGTATAGACAAATTTATTCTGCTTATTTGTAATTATTTCTGAACATGCAGCTGTAGTTTTAGATTGCTGGATTCTATAGCTTTAATATGATGTTAATTGCTACATCTTCTCATGACAGCAGTAAAGACTCACTGACTATTCCTCATTTCAGTTTCGTTAAATCTGTACACCAAATTATACAGACAAGTAAAGGAGTTGAGCTTTCCTACATAAGCAAAATACCTGCTTTCAATTCTTTTAGCTGTCCAGAATTCATTTCACTGAACAGAAGGGCTTAGTCAAATATTAAAGTCAGGTTCTGCTGAAGGAACCTGTTTGTCTTCAGCTTTCACTGGATTTGTCACAACTCTACTCACAGCACATTTTGGGAGAACATATTTTAAGACATATTGCTGTACAACAACTAAATCTCAGTGCTGATAAATCACAGATCTCATATCTGGTCGTAAAAGACAAGAAAAAAAATAAGGAAAAAAGTCTCTTAAACCTTTTACAGCTGGCTAAGGGAGGAGCATATGGAATTTTAGAAGGACCATACATTCCCTAACAGTTAATAATAGCTTTCACTTACAGAGCAGTTTTTGTCATGACAGACCCCAAAGTGCTTTACAGTGTCCAGCTACTTTATGCACAACATCACTGAAATGCACTAAGCCATCCTCTGAGAGAAAAGAGCAGCTGGTATTGTGGAGCAAAGGGTTATTTGATACTGGATACATATGAAGGTTTAGTTGTTATAAACTCAAATATTAATTTACAACAACAAAGAGCTTACTTGAGTTTGTCAAGAGGCATCTTGACAAACAATTGTCCTACATCACACAAGGTGAAAGGAAGAGAGGTTTTCTCACACGAACATAAAGAAAAAAATCCTACTCTTTCTTAGAACATCAGGGAATTATTTAATGAGCATGGGATCATGTTCAAGAGGAAGACAACTTCTTCTTCACTGGCTCATGAAAACACCATCTCCTAGTGCTCCCTGATTTCTGCCTAACTAAAAGGACATGCCAATTATCTGGTTTCACCTGGTTCCTTATTGTGGTTACAAGCAATGCAATCCTTGCATTTAGACCACTAAATTCCTTCTGTCAAGGTTTTGTCACAAGGAGTATTTGAGAGTTGGATGAAGAAGCTAGTGTCATGAAAAAAAAATGCAGAATTGTAAAGTATTATCACGTCATAAAATGAAAACATGTTGCTTGGTATCCATGGCAACTGCAGAAACCAATGCTCTTTAACAGCCTTGCCTGAAATCATGTAAACTGCTTTGATAAAACATGAATCGTGGCAGATGGATATGTGAAAATAAAAATAACTTTGCGTCCAATCTATTGCCCACATGGGACACCCTTGAAATACAGTGTGAGTTATATAACCCTATCAAGAACCATTTTGTTATGAGACCAAGATAGAGGTAGCATTTTTTCCATACATCTCCACAGAGTTATGAATGGATTCAGCAGAAATAGTGTAATAATTAAGCTTAGCAAGAAAATGCTCCCTAGCATCTCTGAGAGGTAAATCTAACCCTGAGCTCCAGAGAAGGCAAACTGTGAGCCTTTTCTGCCAGGAAAGGGACTAGTTTTGGGCTTTGACCCAATTTCATGGGTAGTGCACCCGCTTCATGGCATAGGCTAGAGCCAAAGATTTTCTTTCTGTAAGCAAGAATCATGAAGGAACAGTGACAGAGGTAAAAACAGAGCCAGAGACACATTAGGCCAAAGTAGCCTCCACCAAGCACCTTCAATACTGCTCCAGGATCTGCAGTTGAATATAGTTTCACTTGTTGTTTTTTTTTTCATTTAGAAAAGAAAATCTACCTTCAGCTCAATATGAGATGTCATGGAATGAACTGGATACCAGTCAGCTTCAGCAAAAATTAGAATCTGATTCTGAGAGCACAAGATTGCAAGATGCTGCTCTGGTTTTAATAAGTTTTCTGTTAAGGAAGCTATGTCTTCCTTTATATTTGGCGCTTGTACAATAGCACTTGAACATCCAGGTATCCATCACTGTGGGGAAAGAGGGTGGGAAACATGTGGAAGAATTAAGAATTCCTTCAGGATCTAAATCCATAATTCTGGTAAGCAGAGTTCATATTTTTTCAGAGGTTGTGTGATCTGAGCAGCTAGGGGTGCCTCCCAGGGTAGAAGCACCACCTGCTCAGTGCATGAGAAGGCACACTCAACACTGTGGGTCTTGGCAAGGCAAGAACCCTGGTAGTGATCTTTATTTTTCTCTCTCCTGGAAATTAAACAAAATCTATCAAATCAGTTTTGAAGAACTTGATAAGAAGTCTTCAAACAGCAATTACTTCTCATTTTTAAAAATCTGAACACATGAAGCCAAAGTAACCCAGTTTTAGGAAATGTAGCCTTCAGCACAAATGCTCTGGATTAACATTGTCATCTCCAAAACTGGTGTGCTGGATCTGAGAGGCATCATTCATGATTTGAAAAATATCCCTTTCCTCAGAAACAGACATTGCTCTTTTCTTTTTCCTAGTAGTATTAACAGATAGAAAAATGTAAAGTCTGACTACACCTCAAGCTTATCATATAACTAACAAAACCAAAGCAAACAAACACCTAAAATGTGTGCTTTTCCGATAGGAACTCTTCCACTGGAAATACCATGCCTATCTCTCATTTCCGGAAAACTCCTTGGACCTTTCAAAAGATACAGGTCACATAAACTCCAAGATGAGTTGTTTTAAGTCAGAATGGGGTCCAATCCAGAAATGAGGTCGAATGGAATTATTTTGTTAGTGAGAGTGAATTCAGAAATAGACTGTGTAAACAATGTAGACAACATTGTGTTTCATTGTCAAAATGCACTAGTGGTTGACCTCACAAGGCCATACCATCACTTAATCACAACTAGAGAATGGCAGTTTATATTCCCCCATACCTTGTTGAAGTAACAAATGAATTCAGCAAATATATGAAGTATATGAAGAGGCCCCAGGGTAATTTAGGTTAAAAGCTTTCTTCCTCATTTTGCTAGGTTCTAACCTGTTCTCTTCCAAGCAAACCTTTTTTTCTTAGCAGTTTGTTTAATGAGACTCAATTGTATTTCACTTTATTTTCACGGTAGAATCCAAAATTTAATATTCTTTCTTGCAAATGCAGAAGACCAAACTTTTTTTCAGCACTATTTTATTTACTGGAAAGTGATTTTTTTGTCAAAGGCACTACTGTAAAATAGCTCTTTGAAGACTTACATTTTAAATTTCAGTTTCCCTGTTGAGTCTCTTTGGCTCCATCTTGTGATATGCTCATATTAGAGTCTATACATTGTAATCATCATCTCCTTTTTGCTGTCTCAGAAAGCACTGTTTGTTTCTTGCTAATCAGAAAGTTATATTTGAAGCAGATCAGGGTCTTGAAAAACAGTGATGGCAGAAAAAGGTCTAGCAGTGTAGTCCCTTTGGATTTATCTCATAACAAGAAAAGACCCTAGACCATTATGAATACTAATAGTACAATTTTTAATAGCAGTGGATATTTTCAATAATAATTACAATGATAATAAAAATGTCAGTTTTTTACAATGTTCTTATGTGAAGTCACAGAGCAGCTTAATATAACAGGTTAAATTTTGTAAATAACACTTTTGAGACACTAGTAATGTTATATTCTTGGTATAACATGTTTTTGCAAAATGTGTATAAAGGGAGGCAAATGATGATGTCATGTTCTTAAGTCAGTAAAGGTCCTGAAAACTACAGTGTTACATAATTTGTCTTCCTTATGGGGATAGAATAACTGCATTATTAATGTTACATACTAGTGACATTGGAAATAAACTGAGAGGAATAAATAGACTTCTGAGCTGCTTTAAACTCCAGAAATACAGTGTAACATATGTCAAGATTCAGTCAGCATCCTGTCAAAGCTAAAGTATGTCCCAGAAAAATAGAGTGAGCCTGATTCCAGTTTCAGAGGCACTGGTACAATTTGGATACAAACTTGCTGAATTCAGTGCTATGAGGTAGAATCTTTTTTTTATGTTCAGTTTGTCACAGAAGGGATTTTATGGTAAGGAAATTTGAGATTACTGTCTATTTAAAATAATCCTTTTGGAGTACATATAGATTTTTTATGCTTTGTGCACATACAACTGTAGTGCACACTGCACACAAATGCATGCACAACATTCACAACATACAAGGCTTTTCTGAAGACCATTTCGAGGCCTCACACCTAAACTGCAAAGATCTCCACACAACATCAGCTTAGGAAGCACACCTCAGTTGTTTTGCCAAAGCTTTACTATTAGACTGAATGAAAACAAAACACAACAAAACCCTATCATCTTTTTCCACGTCATTTAGTTTTCGTTCTTTTCAACACTTTTCCTGTTTTACTTTGGAAATCTCTTTACTTGGCTTTCATGTTTCCTGCCTGCATCACTTCCTGTGCATCACTCACATCCTGTTCATCTCTCCCTTGCAGGTGGCATAACCTTTACTAGAGAGACTTTGCTTTGCTTTGTATTGCAGCACATCCTGCCCTGCTCCCTGTCTCACTCAGGCCCAGGAGCCATCCATTTCCTTGAGAATATTCCTTTATTGAAAAGGATTGGCGTCATCCTTCATTACAAATTCAGAGGCCTCTGTTATACATAAGCACAAAGAGAGGAAACAAGGGGAATCTGAAACGTTTGAGGAATATGGTAATTTGTGAGGGACCAGTCTTTGGAAACAAAAGTCAGTGGTTGCATCAGAGGGTCAAGAACAGTTTCCTCATGAGAGATGGAGATGTTGACACTATCAATCTTTTACCTTCAGAGACGCTTACGAAAATAACTTTCACCTGAGGGAATAAATTAAAAAGAAATATTTCTAGACTTCCTAATTGTAGTTTATCCCAAAAGCCACAACTACTTTTGGTATCATTGTATTTTTCAGTGTCTTACTGTAAACATAGATAACTGTCCTTTTCATTGCACTTCCTAAATGCAAGAAAGCGAATGTGATGTGAAAGGAAAAGTGATAAAGAAGTGAAAAGAAGTACATCTAAAAGAATCTGCATTTTCAAAGATCACAGGTTCTAATACACTCACTTCTGTATACAGTTCTCTAGATGTCAGCACAACTAAAACCACCAAATAATTGTTTAACCTATACTTTTGTCATCAATAGAAAAGAAAAAATGTACAAAAAAACTCTGTCCTTTTTTAGAGTATTGCAGCAATGCTGTATTAAGATAGTACTACTCAAAGAAAATCAGTGGGGACTACCAGCATCAGCAGTTCTTTACAGACTGCTGCTTTCACACAATTTTTGTTGAAAACAATTTTATCTTAAATTAAAATCTTGATCCTCTTTCCACCCTCATTTCTCCAATTTGAGCTAAAGAAAATGAAGCACAACCAAGAAAAAACAATAGCAATATTCTGTAATAAGAAATAATGTCCTGTGGGGAGAATCCTACAGTGCCATAGTGTTCATAAACACTGACAAACACTTATAGCAGAATGGTTACTAGCAAGCAACATTTGGTATCTGAACAGTTGAATAACCTGCTTCTAATTCTATCAGGAAACAAAAAAACCAAAAAATAATTCCAGGTATACCATGACTCTGTGCATCTTAAATACTGGGTGTTGTGTGACTGCACTATCTGACCCAGTCCTTTTTAGGCAATATTCAGATATACTCCATTTAAATATGCCCCAACTTGCTAACAGAATCACAGAATCGGTCAGGTTGAAAGGGATCACAGTGGTTCATCTAGCTTAAACTCCCTGCTCAAGCAGGTTCAATCCAGAGCATATGATTGCATCCAGACAGTTTTTGAGTATTGCCAGTGAGGGAAACTTCACAACCTCTCTGGACAACCTGTTCTGATGTATGGCCACTTGCATGGTAAATTATTCTTCCTCTTGTTCAGCTGGAATTTCCTATGTATCAGTTTCTGCCTGTTGCCTGTTTTTCTGTTAGTTGGCAGCACCGAGAAGAGTCTGGCTCCATCCTCTTGACATCTACCCTTTAGATATTTCTACACATTAATGAGGTCTCCACTCAGTCAGTAAACTTACAGTAATTATATATGTCATGTCTCTCCAAAGAAAGAGGTGAAAGCATCACATTTTGGAGACTAATTTATTTTCCTAATCAATTCTTCAACTTTATTTAAGTTTGGGCTGAACCTTGAACAGTAAGCATGTGCAAGGTGTGCTTTCGTATGAAAAACTGTTGATAAGACCTCAAACTCATTGTATTTTTTACTTGTTGTTTTCCTAGGACTCTGGTTTTTTGGCTCTTTGCCCAACCTAAAGAGGAAGGAAATGGGAGTATCAAAGATCTGACATTCCTTCTTGTGAAAGGAAGGGAGAGAACGCATTCTATTTAGTTTTTCTGAGTACAATGTTCTTGCACCATTTTTCTACTTCTTTTGTGCAATTCTATTATATTTCAAACATCCTCTTCAGACACCTATTTGACTTCTCTGAGCATTTCTAATCAATCATGAAGGGGTGGAAGCATCAGGTATGTAGGCATTGTGCCAGTCTGGGTGTGTGGCACTGCTTTCAGTGTCCTGTGAGTGGGGCCGGGAACGAGTATCAGTTCTTTATAGATGGGATAATACTGCTTAAGTACCCTACTTATGCTTCAGCATAACTTTCTTTTATTTACCTAGCTTTTACATCTCCTGCAAATGAGAGCCAAGTCTTGTTCTGACACCTCATGAAGTTGTCCCTACTTCCTTAAAGGTTTCAGAAAAGTCTTTGCTACTGTTAAATGCCCAAACATCTGGGATTTGCTAGCCTGAAAATCTCATGTTTTTGGTTTATCGTGCTCCCATAGCTCCAGTCAATCAAATCTTTTGGAGACAGGTATTTGCTGGGAGCAGAAGGCACATCATTTAGGCTCCAGTAATGAGTTGCCCATGCAGATCAGCAGCTAAATATCACGAAAAGGAATGTAACTACATCCAGCTGCTGCTCTTAAAAATGAAACACAACTGTGGAGACTAAAATTTTGTTTCAAGTTCTTACCTCAGGCCAGTGATACTGTATACAGCAAAGAGGTGGCCTGGACTCTAGATTCTCCAAACGCAGCCTTTCAAAATATGGCAGGTGATAAAGTTTTTGGTCTCCATGTCTTTAAAGTCAGGTGGTTGATTCCCAAATGAGAACAAAGGTAATAAGTAAGGGATTAGTCATAGAAACAGTGATGTGAATTCTTTTGACGACTGCACTGTTGGCTTTCTTTGCTTCTTTATGGCAGACAAGGAATTGGAGTCAGCCAATGCAAAGTTCCCTTAAACTGTCACCTCTGCATCTTCATCATGTAGCTTTTCTGATAGTCAGCAAGTCTGAATTAAGTGGAATATGCATATTTTAGTATTGTGTCATTCTGGCCTTTTTTTTTATTTTCCCTTCAAATGGATGGCTTAGACCTCACTTCCATCACAGCTTTTATTCTGCAGCATATGTTCATTCTATTCTGGAACATAATGAAACTGTTATTATGGAAATTATTTTTGAAAATATAAATTTGTACAATTTTTCAATGAAGTCACTGATGATTTCTGAAGTCATATTCTTGGGTAACTCTGGCTGAGTTGTACAGGGGCTAAATTGGCTGACAGTTCTTTATTGTTATTTAATGTTTTTGTCCTGCTACTGACTGTGTATTTATATTCTGCATGTTCACCTCTTGCAGAAGCACCACTTAAAGAAGATTTTAAAACGTTGCTTTACCTCTGGCCAGCGTAAAATGCACAGACTTGCATTTTTCAAACTTTTTTCCCCTTGTGACAGATGTAATGCACATACTGGAGCCAAATATTTGCAGCTATCTCCTTTCTCCCCTTTCTGGCTTGTGCACACACCCCTGAGGACTGGTCACACAAAGCTCAAGGAAGCCATTAACTTAGGCTTTAGTGAATACAGAAAGTATGAGATTTACAGCACTTACCAACAAAATTCATTGTTCAGTTCCAGAATACATTATGTTGTTCCCGATTGTAGTCTCGGGGTTGAAGCTGGAAAGCAGGATTCCAGAGGCCTGGCTTCTCTCCTACAAATTGCCCTGCCTGAAAGTTTCTCTTCCTCAGTTTACACTTTGTAAAGTGATAGCTGTAATTCATCTCACCCCATGTGCGGGTGATACTTCTGGTATTCTTTGAAAACCTAAAAAAAATGCTAGGAAACTTATTGCAGCAGCTTATAGGCAGAAAAAGAAGCAAACTACAACATAGCGTACAACTGGGAAGACATAAGGTACTCAAACACAATGGAAAAGCAAGGCTGTGTAAGAAAGATTTAGGAAGGTCATTAAGAGATACTACAAAAGGCATTCTTTTCACTTCTGTCACTAGTCAGACTTTCTGAAATGTGAACATCACCTTTGGTTTCCTCACTATTTCCCTGCCTGTAACACAGAGTTAAATTCCCAAAAGACAGACACACGTGATTTCCTCAAAAGATATGTATTTACATGTATGCATATATATGTATAAATACTCTGGGTAGCAGAAGATGAATTCTCTCTATTCTCATTAGCCCTTTCTCCTGAGCCAGTGTGACCTTGTGTGAGCAGCTGGGATCTGCTTCTCTGGGGCTTCAAGCTTCAGCATAAGATAAGGATCCTTTTCTCCGCCTTTACCCCTATTGTAGCACAACACCAGCACTCAGAGGACACCCCACATATGGGACCAGATCAAAGGGAAAGAGAAAAGGGAGACTTTCTTCTCTCCCTGTTGCTGTAGCCTTGTGTCTACAAAAGGAGCATCATTCCAGCCACTCCTAGAGGAAAAGGACCAGGGCCAAGTTTGACTGTTCTTAGTTGACTCTTCTGGATACCATGAAATTACAAGTGTCTCAGTTTGAGGGGCAAACCCCAAAATGTTTACCCACAAGCAGAGGAGGGGGTTTCCTCCACAGTAATCACGCCACTCTTTATCAAATTAAAGAAAAGGAACTTTAATCATGCAATGGATACAAGAAGGATAACTGTTCTTACCTGATATATATATATGTGTATATATATATATATATACACATATATATATGTATAGGTATAGGTATAACTATAAACAGACCAGAGCAAAACCGCTTCCCCAACGCCACAGCAAAAAAAACAGCAACAACCACAACAACCCCTACACCAGTAAGTTTCCTCCTGGAGAAGAGTTATACTTATGAGGCAGTAACAGTGTTACAGCCCGGCTGGCGGCAGGGTGAGTTCCCAGTTGAATTCTGTCTCTCTCTCTGTGCCTCCTGCGTTCCAAATGAAGAAGGAAAACTGGAAAAACGACGAACCAACCCATGTCCTGGAAAAGCAGCTGCAAGTTCTCTCTCCCAGGTCGCTGCCCCAGCCGGGGCGGGCAGGCCGTGATGCTGCAAACAGCGGTGAGATCGGAGCAGAGGCCGGGACCCCAGATGCAGGAACCAGGAGAACAGCCGTGGCAAGGAGAAAAGAAGCGGTTCACCAAGAAACCGCAGCAGCAGTGAGCAGCCAGGAACAGTCCGGGGGAGCCAGCAGCAGCCAGGAGACGGCTTCTCCTCTACTCAGTACACACACACCGCTCTTGCCTTCTGTCGAGCTAAGAATGGAGAAGTGTCCCCAAAAGCAAAAGAGACAACCTGCCCCCACCCAACCGATCAAGAAGAAGATGGTAGCAGTTAACTAGTTCCTTTTGTTAACTAGTGGCACCGGCAGTTACTGGCAGGGGAGAGAATTTACATAATAATTCCAAACTACAACAACAAGACAGTTTATGTCTCTTCTTTTTTAACTTACTTTAACATGGCACACATTTGGAAGAGCAATACAACAGACTTAGCATTTTACCTGTCTTGGTTGCAGTTGCTACAAGAAACAGTTTTCATTTAAGGCATATCTTCATGATGGATTAATCAGGTATAAAATCCAAACCTCTTGCTAAGTTCTAACCTTTCAATGCTCAGATTGTGGTTGGCTTAGCGACCCAGCATGTACGGCCAGACTTTGCGAACAAAGATTTGGGCAGGGCTCTCCCCACGTGGGTGTGCCCTTCCAGCCTGTGCAGTGGATTTTTTGGTGAGGCACAGTGTGCACAGAACTGGCCCCACCGTTTAAGTCCTGAGGTACATCTGCCATGGCTGAGCGAGCTTGCACAGTGACAGTGAAGTCCTCGGGACTGTCACAGTACCTGGTACTAACCGGGACTGACCCTGCTGAGCATCCGAGATGTGACGGGATGTGACGGGATGGCAGGGAGGCATTGAACTGCTAGGGGACGGTCCCCACTGAGACTCGAGCTCAGGTCCTTGGGATTAAGAGTTCAGAGTGCTCTCCTTTACACCATGGGACCGCCCTGCTCCTAGATGATGGGCACGTGGAACTACAAGACTGTTTGACTTTAGTCAAAACCCACCGTACCCTTTCAAAGATTGCTATTGCATATTTCCAGGAACTGCTGTCCTCTGCATCTTCTCTAGAGGCCTCTGAGACCTTCCAAGAGTTCTGCTAGTTTCACATGAGCAGAGACAGAAGCTTGCAAGATGTCCATATATTCCTTCTTTAGGGTCAGAGAGGTCCCCAACACACACTGAAGACTAAACATGTGAGTTTATTCTGTGATTTATATCATCTCAAAAAGTTCATACCCAAGCAACATTCTGAAATTCATAGATAACAGGCATTGAATTCCAAGTAATGTTTTCAGTTTAAAGTGTAATATCTAGTTCCTTAGCTCTGGCTCTGTGCATTATGAATGATGATGTATTCTGCTCTATTTTGCTGACCTCACATCCTCTACTATTGAGTGGAACAAGCAGCAGTGAGGATTTCCTGGAGTTTTAGCAAAAAAATGTCATTAAGCCTTAGTCACACGAATAATTTCTTCAGCAGTGGATCTCTCTCTCTCCACACTTGCATGCAGACTAAAACTACAGATCAGATGCAAAAAATATTTTGGGTAAGTACATATACCTGTTTTTTCCAGACATAGGGTTAAAACGCTGAATACTCTGATGTCAGAGGAAAACGTTCTGCAACACAGTGACAGCTGAATGCAGGAATAGCTACAATCTGCAGCTCAGAACTGGCAGGAATCTGATCCAGTGCCATGGAAACAGGCATCAGTACCTGTCAGGAACTGGGAAGTCGCAATATTCATGGCTTGTGTTATTGCTGCACATTTGTGTCACTGACATGTAAGCCACACTGCACTTAACATTACAAAGACATGCTCTCAGTACAGAAGTGCTCTTGAGCAGACTCTGACATTGAAGTTAGAAAAAGAGATTCCCTCTCTAAATATTGAAATTGTGTTTAAATCATACCAATCAATTCCCCTAAATATAAAATAAGGCTGACCATGGCTGCAGGGATTTGTGGAATGGGAAAAAACATAATCACTATAACTGGTAAGCAATTAGCCAATTATGCTACAGGACATTTGAAGCATTTTAAACTGACTAACAGGCAAAGCTGGTTTGTAAACAAAATGGCTGGATCCAGTTAGAGAAGGAAAATTGGCAGCAGCTGGGAGGCTGTCAGGAGACAGATTGGTGTCGCAGAAAAGATGTTTGGAGCAGTGATGGTTTATCAGTTTCTCTTGTTAAGCATGAGCCAACTGTAAGGTTTTAAAATATGAATGTATATTTAGTTGTTTAATGTACCTTATCTACTCAGTATATAATTTATAAAGTATTACCTAGAGAGTAATATATATACATATAATATGTAATATTGTACATGTATAAGTATAGGTAATTTACCTGTGTAAGTAAATATACACAATATGTATACAATATGTAATATAAGTATGCAATTTTGCCTGATATTTTAAATCAAGTCAAATCAACTATTTAATCAAAATTCTTGCTTAAATATCACAATTGAAAATATAGTGGCATACAAAATACTGTTTGAACACATTTCTTCCTTTTCAAATATGCTATGCTACAATGCTTGAGAGGAGCATGCTGCGACCCATGCTCTTGTCCTCTCAGAGCTACAGTGGTGTAGAGCATAATTTGTCTATGTGCAACTCTCCATCTTGCAATTGGATTTATAACTCTTCTGAGGGGGAAACTAAGCACTTGTTTCCAGTAAGAAAGAATATCTGGAGATAATCTCAATGACCAGCAAAGCCACACAATTAATGCAAAAGCAATGTTTATCTTAAGGGAATTTCAGAAAACAGCCACTGTTACTTTAGCATTTTCAAATGTCACAGGGTCACATTCTTCTGTAGTACAAAACAACAATGATGAAAAGTGTTTAGTGGTAAACTGTGAGTCAGATCTGTTAATTCAGACTACAACAGTGGCCTCAGTAGGACAAACATCATAGACAATACCATCACAAAGCTACAGCCAATTGTGAGTCTTTACTATGATTACTCAGGAGAGAAATCAAATCTGCTGAACTTGAAGAAAATCTTGTTTTCTTTGCCCTTGTTGCAGCAAACAGCTTCTGACTCTGGTCTCCTCCTCAGTGAGAACCAGCACTAAAGGAAAAAATCTCTTTGGAAACAAACCAGAGAGCAAAAATACTGAGACAATGCCTGAAAGCTCTCCTAAGCATTACTGAGGAAAACTTCTTTTCAACATCATTAGACTTGTGTATTTGAGGAGTTAATCACATTTGGTCTGATGTTCTGATGGCTTCTTTTAAACTTTTCTAGCCAGAAGTTTCTGGTGAAATCATTGCTTTGGCTGAACAATCAATGTCTAATCAAGATTCCCTGACAGTAGATCTTTCAACATACTTATTTTCACCTGTCTTATTGGTGGATTTTGACCAGAATCATCTCAGCCAAAATACCCATTGAGCTGTCTAACAGATTCACACACATTTAATGAACTGAGAGTCTTTCAGGTTCATATCTGCTTAGTTCGCTCAGTGCATATTTTCGGTTTAGACAGACTGTTTCCAAGTAAAGTTTTTGTTTATTTAGGAATCCCCTGTTAGTCCATCCATAAACACTCTCCAAATTATCTTCAAACTCTCATTCGTCTGTAATAGAAAATGAAATGAAATCTCTGGTTCCACAGTAGCTTTGACAAAGTGGAAGGGGTAGAAGCGACTGATGCTGAGAGAAAGAAATAGGTGTAGCACAAGGCTGAGCCCAGAGCAGAGTTATTTTGCAGAGGGGGTTAGTAGGAGTGCAGGCATCAGTGCCAGCTGCCCACAGCTTTACATGACACAGTTGGCACTGTTGATCAAAAACAGACTGATGAATGTGACCTCCTAAATGAAATGTTAGTAATTATGCAGTATAGACAGAGAAGGCTCCCATTAAAAACATTTCATAGCAGTTTCCTTTTCTGTTTTTGTTTATCTGTTTGTTTAGAAAGGGAGAAAATTAGCTAATTTTCAAATGAGTTCTCATTTGTTAACACAAATTCTCAGTAGATAGTCTCTATTGAGTGACCTTGGCCCTGTATCTCCCATGCTAGTTCTTTCTGAGAAAAAAGAAATGCAATTTTCAAGAGAGTGTTAAAAGGATGAAGACCAAAGTGTGAGATGTCAATAAGCATTTTCCTTGTTTAACTGTGATCACTGCATGTGTTAAAGTAAAGAGAAGACCTAGAGGGATACAGTCATCCTTCAGGGAAGATTTATTGTAGAATGATACTCCATCAGCATCTCATTACTAATCACACTTTTGATCTTTCTTCGGTTTTTAGTGGAACGAGATGTTCTTATGTAGCTGTTACTGGTGCTTGAAACTATTTTTGCTTAACAGCCAAGCTTCAGTAAGAATTAAAAGGGGGAAAAAAGCTCAAAGACACAAGTCCCTCTGCCACTTCCACCCAAACAAGTGACAAGGCAAAAACGTAACCACTGTAAGTTCAAGTGGAAAAGTCATCAAAGGAAATAAAGTACTATCCTGTTCTTCTGAACAATAACACGCTGAGAGCACTACTCAGAACTGAAAAATAACAACAAGGTGTCTGTTGCAATACTGACAAGAGCTTGGATTAGCCATTAGGAACAAAAGATATGAACATCATCTTCTGAACATGTTATTTGCAGGCATTGCATCCAGTGCATAAATTAGATTATCATTTAGTGTTATTTAGATTCATGCAACACTAAAAATAGAAGATAATAATTAAGTCCTTCTTCTATCTATGCACTATAATTTATCATTAAGACTGTTTCCCACAGTCTTAATGAAAGATCTTTAGAAAACTTAGGGTAGTAGTCATTAGAATGTATATTTCTAACTCAGAGCTATTTTAGGCTCTCATCACCATGGTATCTAGGAGCTTTTTAATGTATTGTAAAAGGAGTTCCTTAGTGGACTTCATGTTAGTTTCTACTGTCTTCCTCACTTGCATATAGAAGCTTTTGCTTTGGCTAAAGAGGAGTCAGGTAAATGTGTAGAAAAGCTGGCAACAACATAGTGCGTAAATTCCTTGGCTGCTTTTTTCTTTCTGACAAATTTCAGTTGGCTGCAAAAACTTATAACTACCTTTTCACCTTCTAATTTGTAAGAAAAGGAAAAGTAACTACCAGAAAATAAATGGTTTAGTCTTAGGTTTTGTTTTCAAAATCTTATTATTTGTTTGGTGTAAAAGAGCAAAAGTTCACTGGATATTTCTATATCAGTTGTGATCTACAATAGTTAAAAACTTGTTACAGCAGAAACTTTCTTTGGTCTCTGTACTGGCTAGAGTTTTCTCTGTGAATATTTTTGTATTTTTCCTGTTTTCTCTTTTTTGACATTTGTAACAGGAAACTTTTGTCTAAGTGTACAGAAAGTTTCTTGTAGGTGGAAAATCACTTCTTTCTTCATTGCATCTCTTATTCTGGAATTTCTACCTGGTCTGAATCTATTTATGACAGGTTTTTTATCATTTTTCCATATGCTTGTCAACTGTTTGGTCCAAGTGAATAGATGTATTTTTTTCTTTATTTTGTGTTGATATACAATTAGTGATGCAGTTTGGCTCAAGACACCAATGGCTTAAAACACTCATTGCCCTGAAGATCAGGGATGTGTCTTTAAGAGAAATTACTATATATCTGTTGAGGTTGCAACATCACAACACAAGTTCATGCTAGCCTCCTTCATTTGAGTGGATTTTTACACATAGTGGAGCTGCTGTTACTACTGTCTCAGTGGCTTGGCTTAGAGTGAGAGATTAGATGGAGAGCAGTAGATGTAATGGTGATATTGGGCAAACACAAACATTTTCAGTCCTGGTAAAATAACACTTTCTTCACAGGGTTTGGCAAATTCACTTGTGTAAACTGTGGCTGATGCCTTCCATTAGCAGCAGACAAAATAATTATTTTCTTTGGATTTCGGAAACCTAAAGTTGCAGGCGTCTTGGCAGAGCAGACCACTCCAAAAGTTTCTGGTTCTCTACTGTTTTTCTTCAGCCTGCTTTGATTTTCTTCTTTTGCTGTTTCTCACTCTTCAGTCTCTATTTGCCAGCATGTAGGCTAGCCTACTTCTCTTGAATCACCTTTTATAGACATTTCATATAGGTATTTTCCTTGTGCCTATTCCCTCCAGTGGTTGACTTTTAACCAGAGGAAGAAAAACAGCCAGTTTTAAGTGATTATTTTAAATTTTTTACTGAGATTTTTTCAGATTAAAGTAACCTTTTTTAAAACAGATTAATAAATAATGTCCAAAATTTTTAGAAGTCCACAAATTTAAAATAGCTCCATTAAAAATATGGAAAATAAAGGAAGTAAATTTGAATATTTCAAATTATAATGCTGTCTCTGCTGTGCTTTTCATGACTGTGTCAGTAACAGTGCTGTCAGCTTTGTATCCTGAAGCCCTGGTCACTGTTTGCCCATCTTGGGGATCCACTGTAGGACTTCTGTGTCCTGAAGGTTTGCTTGCCATGGAAACATGAATGTGCAAGGCATTGCAGGGGTTTTATATGCTCAGGCCTGACAAATCTTGATTTAGCCATTGTGAGTTCTTCCCCACTACATCAGTAGAATGTGATGTTTCCGTGTCTTTAGCTGTAGCCACCCAAGGGAACAGTGGCCACTGAATTCCCAGAATGAGATGTCTTACAGCCGAGGGAGAAAAGGGTTTTTAGCCTGTCTCATCTTGTCAATTATTGATTATCCAGACATGTAGCTGTGCTTTAAAAGAATGTTTCCTCCTTGAGGCAGAGAAAATTAAATGCCTTCTCCAAAATCCATTCACAGAAATACCTGACTCTATTCATATAAAAAATTACATTTCTTAGCAAAATTGGTGATATAAGAAGGAATCAAGGGGAAAAAAAGTGTCTCTGCAATAAAGAATAAATTTCTACTTGTAGTTCATAGGGACTTAGAGCTGTATTCAGTTGTCTTTGAATTAGCAGGAAAGGGGAGGATTCTCAGTCTTCTTTTTCTTGGTGCCTCCCAACTTGCTTTACCTTTAAATCTGATACTTTTGATAATTCTAAGGAGTACAGTCCATCATAGTGCACATCTACACATTATGAGAATAAACAGGTTTGGGGGTGTCATTTGTCTTAAATGGGTTTTTCGAGAGGTCACTGAACTAGATAATTTTTTTTAATTTATCTGGGAATAGTGAATGTCAAAGATTGCATTTTATGTATGTGCTGCTAGAAGCAAAAAAGGAAACCCACAGATATTAAAAGACTTTTATTTGTCTTAAATAACTTTCCCAAAGGGGAAAATAATAATCATATGTCTGCCAAAACTCAAGTTAACAGATCCATAGATAGTTAGGGAGGTGAAGAAAAAAAGAAGTGTAAATAAACAAACTTTTATAAGTTTACACATTATTTTACAATGCAATAAATCAAGCCATGTAGAAACCTTTATCTACACAAATTTATTGCAAAGCCCAACACATGCTCCACTTTAGTCCTTTCAATTGTGTGAAATCTTAAATAAAGGATGGCAAAACTTGTATTCCACAAATAATGAGAAACACAGTATTTAATACATATTTAAAAGCTTAAGTCAGTCATGACATAGAGACATATTAGCCAAGGAAATAAATAATTGCAAGCACATGTCAGCTGGGATGATCTGAATTTTTTGCCACACTTGAGTGGAAATACTTGGACTGGTAATATGCAGATGTTTAAATATTCCTAGTGAGATGATTCACATAAGACTGTTCCTTCCACCAACAGGATGTCACTTCATTTAGGAGCTTAAACTTCTTTGGAAATTATTGACTCAAACTCTCTTAAGAGCCTTTGAAAGTTTCTTCTTCTGCTTATCCTACAACTTTTCACCTCTTCAGGAACTAAAACCCCAAAGTTCTGAGTGAGTTTTAAAGGTGAATGATCACAGCCCAGTGGGAGAAGAGGGATGTGCAAAGGGCTAAGTTAGGTCACAGCACAAATTAGACACGGAGAGAGGAGAGGGAGACCACCTCAGACTAAGGCTACTATGACAATTCATGTCTTATGAAGCAGCAGGAATTGTTGGGTCCCTAAAATCAGAAGTGTAAGTCCTCCACAGTGCTCAGGCTGGTAAATAGCCCTCTCATCTAATCTGGCATTTTTCTTAGTATACCTCTTAGAAGGTATCACATTGTGGGATTTTTTGATTTATTTTTCACAGCATTTAAGAATTTTTAGCTGTGGCATCTGTGCTAATCACTGTATCTGTTACCAATATCCCGGAGTGTTTGTGTTATTGACAATGCACCTGTTTACACACTTCATTCTTTAGCTCTGCTGACAGAAACCAGCCTATATACAGTAACCTAATTCTTCATGGGTCCGTTTTTAGTTTCTCATGTTACTATGCTAACATTACTAGCAAAGTAGAGCCCCCTGTATGAAAGGGGTTTCATTACTTACTTGAATAGAAGTTTAACAGGCTCCTCTGTGGCTCAAATGACAATCATTGCACAGTATGAGTTTCATGTAGATGATACATTAGCTATATATTCCCTAAGTAAATATTTAAATTCTATAGTCAAGGTCCATGATGTTGAGCTTGCATTCATTTCTGCCCTTAATATTAATGAAAAACTTTATCTTACTTCCCTAGGATAAATACCAGACCCTTTAAAGTGTGTTAGTAAAGTAATTTCAGTCCTATGGAATACCTGATTCTATCTGTTTAATTAAATTATGCTCTCGAGTCTCTCAGATTCTGAGTAAAATGAGTAAAACAGGACTAAGAATTAAGATCACACTTTACCCCTTGCTCTTTTACTGTGTCTACTGGCACACCTATTACAGTGGTTGTAGTGCAGTTCAGAAGCATGACACTTTCTCAGCTGTCTGTAGGGGAAAGGGAAGATAACTTTTGATGGTCTGCACTGGTCTGGACTAGTGCAGGATTGATCTTTCCTGAAACTCTACTGACTGAAGTGGGGAGGAAATCACAGCTTTGCCTGAAGACCTCTTCCAGCCTAGGCCTACACAATTCTGTGAGGAGTTCCCCTATACAATAGTTGTGATAGAAGCAGTATTAATATGGACCACTAAAAAAATGGGTTTTTTTCCTTTAAAACACCCCTGAACTTCCAAGTATGATGCAAGTATGAATGGTGTTTGATAGATTGCCCCAGTGATGTAGGTAGTGTGAGAAGACTTCAATTTACTTTACATTTTTCTTCAGGTTCTCTTTCCTCATTTGAGGATCAATATCTCTGGCACGTCTGTACAAAAGGTTCTTTGCAACTCTACAGTTTTCCTTATTTACCTATTCTAAGAGATGGTTTGTAGCTCCTCCTATTCCCTCCACAGACACACATAGGTGGAACTAGAACCTGCCTTGTGAAACACACCAAATTTAATTTCCTGATTTTGTCCAGCTTAACGACCGTTACAAATGTCTCCATTCAGTGATTCCTAGTAGTTACTTACACTTGTCAAATGAAGTTACAGTTTCTTTTTCTCTTTTGGGAATTGACACAGGAAATTTTTTTTTATCTAATTGGCCTTGACAGGATAACAGCAGACCTGTTATGCTGGCCTTAACAGGATTTCACTAGGCTCATGTCATTGGTAATTAAATTTGTCTTAGAACTTGGATGAATGTTAAACTACCATTGAATAAGAAAAATAAAAAAGTAAACTGAAATTCTTACAGCTCAGATTGTACAATGGCCTACCAGAAACATTTGAGTCATGCCCTAATCACCTGTAAGGATTGGAACTCTACAAACGCATTTCTACTTTTTTATCTGTGGGAGATATTAACGATAGGTATTTTTTTGTAGTTTTTGTGCTCACAGACAGAGAAAAAAGGCAACAAATCCTTTGTAAATCTGAGTTTAAATTTTATAGAAAATTATAAAGTCCACATGAGTTGCTTCAGCCTATGTCCATAAAATAAGCACAGGCCTGGATAACTGCAATTTGTTCCCCATAAAGTTTTTAATTGGATACACTGAACTTCCACTTGGAACACTTATTGTTGACCTAAAAATGGCTCAAATGTCTTTGACTAAGATTCAATAAAGAATTTAGGATCCTAATCCTTCCTTGAATATCTCAATAATATTGGAGAGTCAGGAACATGAATGCTGGAATAGATCTAGATTTTTGCATCTATTGCCCTATACTAAATGTGTCATTGATTTTATTGAAGGTGTGAAAAGTCCTTGGATCTATTTATTACAATTCCAGAGTCAAAGGACAAACAGATATTTCTCCCATACCAGCATTTACTGTCTTGTTACAAGATTTATTTACTGCATTTAGGAAAGATAGGCTGAAGTGACTGTGTGCATGTACATGTGTGTGCAAGCATTGAGGTGTACAGTCATTGATGTGATAAATAGATGCAACTCACGGTTTTCCACAGCTGCCATAAATTTTCCTGCAAAATACTTCCCCTAGAAAGGAACAAAGACTATTTAGGCTCAATGCCTACTTTTACCCAACACAAATCCCTAATTTTTTTCTCTTCTTTTCCTTCACCACTGAAATGATGTCACCTTCTGACATCATGGTTGGGAACATGAAGACATAAATGGAACATCAGCTGCCCATCCTTAGTTTCTTTCCCTGTATCACTAAAAATTAGATTTTATTTTAGACAAAAAAAAAAGTGATATATAAGTACCGTTTTTCCCCCCTCAGTTGTCTGAACTTAATGCTCATGGCTAAATTTCTCATGGCTAAAAATCATAAGGTATTGCATTGCTGGGACAGTAGCTCATTATGACATGTGGTAACTCTTCAGGCATCCCGTGAGTCTACAGCAATACACAAAAGGGCAGGCTTTGGAGCTGAAGCCCTGTAATGCAGACAGAGCAGCCAATGTAAATCCATTTTCAAGCATGGATTCAAACTGACCTGCAGAGCCTGTTACATCATGTACATATAGCATAGGTGTGAATTTAACCTGTGACAAACATCTCACAACTCAGGAGCTGTTGCATGATCCCTCCTGCCTTATGCAATAGACTGGACTAGTCACAAAAAGTGTTTTAAAGCTTGTTTCAAAGTAACTTTTATTAAAAAGAAGGCAAATTTTGGAGATATTATAAAAACAAACTAAACAAACAAACATACAAACAAACAAAACCCCAACAATCAACCTACACCAAAAAAAACCCACCAAACAAACCAACCCAAATTATTTATTGAGGTGTTTTGTGTTTTTTATTTTTTTAAAAAATACCTGTTTCTTTAAAAGATTTGGTATAGTTCATATTTTAGCTATATTTTCTGAGCAGAAATAGCTTTCTTTTCATAAGTCCTAACTTGTTAAGAGAAAAAAAATCCTAAGCATTCAACAGGATTTGATCCTTCTGTGTATCTAAATTATTACATTCATGGAAACAGAAGTATCCAATTTTTTCTGTTTCTGAGCACATATACCTAATTGGCTAAGAGGGTACATTTGAGTTCCTTCAGGAGATTTTTATATTGAAAAAGAACACCCCTTCAATGGACTCAGAAACTAAATTGGAACCAATCAATAACTGAATATTTGAACTGTTTCCAAGCCTTTTACTCTTGGTATATAACTTTTTCAATATGAATTCTGCTTATATCTAACATGGTTCCTCTGGACACAGCTATACAGCCATTTGAACCATGTCTAAGAGCAAGTTTATCCCTGAAATTTTTGACTATTCAGAATATTAACATCCCATGGCCTGCATTATTTTTTGGAACTGTTAGAGATCCTACCATCAGAAGAAAATCATGTTCCTTGATGAACTTGGAGGAAGGTATGCTGGCTCTTCCTGGGTTGATTTTCTTCATATATGTGATATCTGATTTGTGACTAAAACAGTGTTGATTACACACCAACGTCTTGTCAGTTTATGAACAGTGCTTGCACAGCATCAATGCTTTCCTATTTTTTGAGGGATTTTTTCCCCCCACTCAGCTTGTACAGCAAGTAGGCTGATGGTCCATAAGAAGCTAGGAGGGGAAACAATTGGAACAGCTGACCCAAACTGCCTAAAAGGATACTTCATGCTAAATGACATTATGCTCAGCAGTAAAATCTTGAGGAAAAGATGGAGGAAGGGGGGACCTTCATGGTAATGGCATTTGTTTTCCTATGTAACCATTGCACATGGTGAGGCCCTGCTTGCAAGAGAAGAGGCTCGATATCTGCCTGACAACTGTTGTTTTTTGGGGTTTTTTTAACTGTCTTTATCTTGTGCCATCCTGGCTTTTCTTTTCTCCCTTCCTCTCCTATCTTTCTGGGAGCAAGTGGCTGTGTGGGTGCCTAGCTTCTGACTTGGTCAACCTACCACTGCAGGTTAAATGAAGCACCAGCAAACCATACAGAAAGTGTGGAATAAATTTAAGTCTGAGGCAGCTACATAAACTGCAATCCAGTTCTAGTGGTATAATTCAACCATATTTTAGGACAAAATGAAAAAGACACAACACAGACCCTTGTGTTGTGTGCTACCGGGAGAGAAATGCTGAAGACCAGTGTCATAATGTTCAGCTATCAGTGGTTTAATCTCACCCATCTGACTTCTCTTGGAGAGGAGGACAAGCATTTATGCTGCCAGTTACTGAGCAAACCTACACATTTCCTACGAGATGTTAGTGTTTGTCTCTTCTCTGAAATGCATGACTCTTTCAATGTGGACACAATGCTGATAGGATTTTAGGCTTGTCAGACCAAAACTTGAGGGGAAGATGGGGCACTAGCAATGTGGATAGCCTTGTTATGCTGGTAAAATCAATGCTAGAGGAAAAAAAGAGAAAAGTATTCTTCACAGGAGCAAAAGGGCAAATAAAGAATCAGTATGTGTAATGCTTCAAAGTCAGCCACACTGGAAGGAATACTGCTACAATAAACACTTTGACTTTCTCGGGTGCATAAGAATAAATTCTCACTCCATAGTTAAATGATGGGGTTTTGATAAACCACAAACCACACAAGATTCATGTGCACAGAATTTTTCAGGTGTACAGTGCAAATCAGATCAATCCTTGTTCAGTAGTTAGTGCAGGCCCTTAAACTCTGTTCCGCTGGTGTAAAACATTTCCTTGGTTCATGTAGCAAAGCCTCCATTCTCACCCTTGCCAATGGTTTTTAAATGGTAGCAAAAACAACACTTACTGCTAAGTGCAAATAGTTGAAATAATGCCACAAAGATTGAAATCTTAAAACTAATCTCCTCTAGTGATGCAGGAAGCCTAGGTGTTCAAGGGCTGAGTGACTGAGCCAAGGGAATTTTATTTAAACCTAACAACATAATTATCTCTTTCCTAATTATTTTTCTCCCATGTAGATATGCATTAGTAAAATGCAGGAACCAAACTGTCAAAAAAGAATGGAGGTGTAATTAAGTGAAGTATATAGCCAGCAATATCATACTTTCTAGTAGTAACTTCCTTACAGACAGCAACAACAACATTGCACAAATGGTGTTCCAGAAAATGTTCCTGTAATAACCCTTTGAGAAGCAATACAAAACTTGGCAGGCTATTTCTTGCCCCTTTTTTTCCTCTCAGAACTTCTGAGAAGCCCTATTCTAGCTTTAATTTCATGCTTTCAATTTTTGTAGCAATCTAGCACAGATGTACCATGGGCACCTTTTGTGGCAATTTCAGCTGCAGATAGAAGGCAGAAAGAAAGAGTAACACAAAAGCTTCTTCAATGCCCATGCCGATAGCATATTAAGTAGAAATGCTCATGATTGATCTCACAGCTGGTAAAAAGACATGCTGCTTAGATCTGCCATGTGCCCAACCAAAATTAAAATAACTATAGTCCTTTAAAACTTTTATTTTCTGTAAGAAAGAAATTATGGCAAATGGTTTCTTGCTCGGGGGTCAGATGGGTGGATGTAATGAAATAATACGTCTGCACTTTCAGTAGTCCCAGAGGATGGCCTGGATGCTAATTGAAGTCAGATCTAAATTTTGCATCCTACATTGCTGCTGCCATATGATTCTGGAAAAAATATCTTTGTTTTATTCTCATTTTTCTGTCAAGAGGAGGATTGGCTTGTTTTCACACTATGCAAGATCAGGTACTGCTTTATGGCTATACAGGAAAAGCAGAGAAACACCTATTTCTTTTCCAAACCAAATTCCTCAGGGTTTTCCAAGCATAGTCTGGTCTGTGTACTGAGATATTAAGGAGTGACAAGTGATATTGCTGCTGAGAGAAAGGGCACAGAGTAGGCTCACATAGCATTAAGCAGCGCAGCAGCTGCCCCTGGTTTCTGTTTCAGCAAGGTGCTCAGCACATGAGATGCCAGGAGTTTTGTCATTCAGACACAACTGGGAAGGAGGTTGGATTGGTAACTCACTATCTGCCTTTTCTGAAGTGGACATTTTCACTTAAATAATTTTCTAAACCTTCGAGGAGTACATTTGCTGTGGCTGCTTGTAAAACAAATAGAGAATTAGTGAGGAATGACAGTTGGGTGATGCCTCCTAATCTAACACACATTTGCTAAGCACATAAATGTTTGCTGTCCTTGAGGTAGGAACTAAACAAGTGAGCTAAGTTCAAGTGAGATTTAAATGCCAGTATTTCACAGGTCATAGATAATGCAAAGAATTTCTGCATGTACACATATTAGATCAGCATGCTCACATTAGCAAAGCCCAATAACTCACATGTCAAACTCATGCTGGACTCAGACAGATGCAGCAGACTGAAGAGGAACTGCAGTTTTACCAAGCAAAAGTTTAGCACAATAAGGCTAGAAAGGTTTATCCATAAATTAGTGATGTGGAATTTTGATATGCCTCAGATAAAAAGACACAGTCATGATTTGGCCATATTTATCTAAATAGAGACAATGCTGTAGAAGAACTGGTCTCTTCTATCAGATCTTCACCCAGCTGCTGCCGCCTTATGGATGCTAACCCTGCAGAACCAGTGCAGGTGAAGTGCAAAACCTGTATTTAAATTTACGAGACTTCTTCTAATGTAATTCCTCAGTTATGTTTCCAGACAGGTAGAGGACTAGCCTAAAGAGGGGCAGCATGGAGTGAGTTACACCTTTTCAAGGAGTCCCACAGGTGAAAGGGGCTGTGACTTCGTCACCACCCTAGCATCTGTCTGAATCACTGCACTCCATCTTGTGTGTCTTTAAAGTGTATAGGCAGCATGCAACATCCATGCACTACATATATATATATATATATATATATATATATATATATATATATATACACACTAGTTTGTCCAGTATCTTGACTGCAAAACATGTCAAGAAGGAATAATCCTGCAATTTACCATAGTATCTGGTTTTGTACTTTAAAAACTCCATAGTGGGTGACTACAAAATAAAGCTGGCTGCAGATGGTAAACCTCAGACTTCACCTCATTCAGTGCAACTTCCCAAAGGCTTCCTGGACACCTCTCTTGTTCACTTGGGATGTAAATGGGGCTCCACACTGAGGGAAAAGGAAATCTGGGGCTAGTGAAGCACATAATCCTGACATAGAGGTGGAAAAAAGCCAGATTAAATCTCTACAGTATCTTTGTTCAGTTTTGCGTGAGGGGAGAAGTTAACCAAACACGTCACAGTGTTTTCTACTGGAAGTGAAAAAAATACTGTTATTCTGTTCCAGCACAGCTTCTTGAAAGCTAGCATGCCACAACTTAGGGCTATTGTTCAGAAGTAAGACTTGCTAAAGAAAGGCTCTATTCTCTCTTTTCCCCTGTAAAAATTTAAGTTGACACTGCTCAAAAATCATCAGTACTATGCATCAAAGGACTTACCCCAGCTACGTCACATCCAACTCCAGTGAGAAGCCTGGAGCTGCTCTGTTAACAAAGATGGAGCTGGAGTCTGTTTAAGGCTTTTCAGATGTGTAAGCAAAACTGAATACTGTTGCCGCAAAGGTGAGAACAAAATAGCTTACCAGGTCAGGCAGTAAACATGGTCCCTTCTCTTCCCTTCCTCCACCACCCTCATATTCCTCAGTCTGGGTAGGCCTTTCAAGAGCACTCATCAGCTGGGGTGAGCCAGTGGTCCCTTGGCTGCCAGTCCAGGACGGAGCAACAAAGTGCTGCTCTCTGCAATGGGGCTGCAGTCAGTGCTGATGCTCAGGTCCCACCTGCTCAGGATGGGGCCATGACTGCATCCTGCATCCCACCTGACCTGAGGGAGCACCAGCTATGCACTCATAGCAGTTAAACAGGTGGCAAAGTCTGCATTCATCTCAGTTAATGAATGTTGTGTAGAGGCTACATCCAGACATACTATCTGCAGTGTTTTTAAAATAACCAGTGGTGTGGTCTGCACCCCGATTGGCCATATGAGTCCTTTCTCTAGGAAAACAACTGCTGTTTAGGACTTGTATATATCTCAAAAATTATGTGAAACCATGAAAGTTCGTTTGTCTCTCCTTGAGACTACAACATGTAATACCTACTCATCAGAAAAATAGATGTATTTCTCCTGGAAGATATTAGACAATACAGAAAATACTGAAGTTTTAACATCACAAGTGTATTTTTGATTTTTAAGAAATTTAGAAACTACTAATAGAGGAAAAAATACAGAGAAAACAATATATTTTTCTGAGTTTCATGTTGCTAGTTAAACATTCTGTATTTTCTGCTTTTATGTGAATGTATACATGTATGTGTTCCTGTATATTACTAACATATATAGCAAAAACCTCACTTACAGTTAAAATTTTCAGTGAAATAAAAATACTGGTAAAACATAATAAAAATTAAGAACCCTAAACGACGCTAGATTTTTGATTATTTTTTAAAAACTGGAGTGTTTTATTTGAAGAGTTTCAAACTTGAAATATATTTTTTCTGTATATAAGTACAAAAATGCAAGAAGAATATATTTTTTATTATGTTCTGCTTTCAAAACTATATTCTTTTCTGTTTCCTAATTACATGCATGTCAAAAAAAGGAAGAAGGAAATGAGTTCTAATTATATAGAATAACTTTCTTTTTAATTGAGAGTGTAAAAGAAATTCACTTATGGTGCCATAAAATGTATATGAAGCAATTATATCATCAAGATTTCTTTTTGTATATAACTTATGTGCTATGGAAATAGAGCAATTATTATAACTTTTTGTTGTTAGAAAATTATTCTGCTGTTTGAGTAATTGCAAAGAGATTCTCCTTTATTGGATCTTTCTATAATAAGTATTAGAAGTAATTATAATTAACAGAAGGAAAAAATAGCTTATTTGCAAAATAAAAAAGACAATAATGCTGCTTTGCTATTATAACAGCTTGAGTTACACACCATATGAGATGAAGAAAATGTGCCTTATGTAATGGTTTCAAATTCACATTATATTTGAAAAGCACGGGAAAAAATCAATTTATGCTTTAATTATAGAAATGCTTGATGATTTCAATTACACGTAGGGTTCAGTACAAAACCAGAAAGGACATGATCTCTTGCTAATTATTCAGATCAAAGGCTGAAGTCCCCATTAACTCAAGACAAGGCATTAATTCAGAATGGACTTAAACATGATGCTGGTGCTCTAGCTTTCTAAGAGTGGCCAGTATAGCTGTAAAATAATTAAGTGGGATGATGTGAGAATTTGAAAGCATGCAATGGATCTGGCAATCCTTTGCACTTCAGTTTGGATCTGAGTCTGAGTAAAGTGGGACCTAGATACATCCACAGTCTGTCATGGCTCCTGGGACATCTGTAAGAGCTGGGGTCCTGGCTCATAATATTCACTCTCTGAGTAAGAAAAAGCCACAGGTATAAACCAATATCTAGGTTTGTAATGTGTTCTTGGTCAATGATTCTATATGGTTAAATCAGAAAGAAACACAAAGGCTGCCTCTTAGTGATGATTTCTTAAGTCTTCTTGGGTTGACCCATTCTTGCTCAAAATCTGCACCTAAGATATTATCAGGGTATATATAATGTAGTAGTCTTAGCTCTCATTATTTTGGCATCATTTACAAGTATGATCCAGACCCTTATTGATGGAGAGATGCAACACTACTAAAAGTAGGAAAATTCTTGCTTTGCTGCATTGCTCTTTTATAATTTAATTGGGGAAAATCTGAATACTATGCCTGATTTACATGAATATTTGTATTAAATAAGCAGTTGAACTCTAAAAAAATAATGAATTAATTTGATTTAAGATTAATATCTCTCACAGTAGTAATATTTTTTATTTTAAGTTTCAGTAATGAATATTTACAAATGTTGAGCCAAGAATAGGTAGCCTGATGATTATAGTTCTATTTTAAGTTTCAGTCTTGTAAAAACTGACAAGTGGACGTTCTACTTACTAATGAAACCATTTCAAATTGATATTTTATGGTAGTGCGATCCATGGCCACTGCTTACTTGTTTTCAGTTTAAGTCCTCAAACCGAAATAATTTGAAGTCCTTAGTTGCAAATGTTTGGGGGTTTTATTATAGTTTTGCTATATTTCTACACCAAATCAAGAAATTAAACTGTTACACCTACGTAAGAAAAAATATTTCTTGTATAAAAGAAGTCAATTATAAGCAGTCTTTCCATATCAAAATATGAAAACTTGGTTAGTGCCACATTCAGCAAACTTAGGTATTTAAACAGCTGGGTTAGGTAAGATTCAGTTCCAGCTGAGTCTTTGTTCTCATGTTTCTTTATCAGACTTCATTGTATAATTTGCCATTTACAAAATAAATTTTGGTTTTGTACATTGAAACTGCTCTATGAAAGTGTTGCATGGCATCCCTCTTCTCCTTGTCCTTACCTTCAAGTAGAATGCATCTGTATCCATCGCAGCCTGTACAGCCCTCAGGGCAGGTTTCGGGAGTGAGCCAGCAGCTTAGCACAAGTGTGGAACTTGGCTTAGTTTAGCCTCTATGCTCTGGCTACTGCACTGAGGTTAGATCCCTAAAGGCACAAAATCTAGTCTTAACCTAAATGGTCTTTCTTTTTGCAAGACATAGTATGGCAACCATAGTTTATTACCCTGGAGTAGGGCTCCCTGTCTGAACTGTTTCAGAAGCCATTTGTTAAGATGAGACTGAAAGGTCAAGGCTATTTCTATTCTGAGGTGAATTTTAGGAAACTTACTGAAAAAAAAAAAAAAGAGGAAATTCATTGAAAAATGTGGGTTTGGCATCCAGAAAAGGGATCCTGGTTTCAGATCAACCTAATTGCATAGTTTTCAGCTGGAAAAAGTCTCATAATAGGCAGCGGATCAATCCCCTTCAGCATACCCTGTCAGTGCTTAGAGTTCTCAAGAAAGATGTAGCACCCAGAGATTCTGGGAGAAACAAAACCATCTGACCTTGTAGAAGAACACTCAAACACCAGGCAGAATTCCCAACTGACCCTGCAATGCTGCTGCACTGCACAATTGTACTTAAATATTCAGAAACCCAAACATGTACATTGTGCTCCAGGAAGTTCCAGTCTCTGAGTCAAAAGGTGATTTTGACCCTCTGTCTCATTGAATGGGAGGATACAGATCAAGAAGGTGGGATTGTTATGCTTGGAAGGAATTTTCTTATAAACTTCTGAAACTTATGTTTGCTTTTCTTGCAAGTACTGAAACTCTTCCTCCAGGATGAACAGAAGTTTTATGCTGAGTAGCAGTAAACTGGTTTTGTTCAAGTTAGAGACAGTATTCCATGTTGGATATTAATGTTAAAAAACCTTGTCTTCAAACTGATGACCTCTATTACATATCCTTAGATAGAACTCAGCAAAGTCTTGCATCTACATGAGATTTGCATATCTTTTGGTTCCAGTTAAAGATATATGTCTATTTTTTGTGTGGAGGCTGCTATTATTTCTGTCATCTGGTTTTCTTGAGGAGATTAACTCTTGTTTCCTTTATTTCCACATTTATTGGTAAAACAGGATTGCTCTTGCACCCACTGATTTAAGTGATTCTCATACCATAGCAATACTGTTTCAAATACATTAAAATTGTTTAGAACTATATATATGTTTGTGTGTTTTGTCCAAATGCATACAGATCTATCAACCTGTATTTAAGATGTTTGTATTTTCTAAGAGGGGTAAAAAATCCCAAACAAACAAAAAAACCCCAACAGTTTAAAGCACAATTCCTCTTTGAAATGAAACCCTTTATTAAAAAATACCATAGGATTCAGTGTTTACTTTGAGGGATTCCATGGCACATATGTTCTCTTTGTAAGCAATAAGATTTTCTTTTCTTAACTGCCACCAATGAACTCAGTGTGTCCTCTGAGCTCTTTTCTTTTCCTGCATTGCTAACAATAAAGGGTCTCCAAACAAATTAGGCCACAGTTACATGCAAATAAACCCATGGTATTCAAATTACATCCTCAGTGAAAGCCACTCAGTCTCACTGCCCTTAATGCTTTTGAATAGGTTTTGAAGACAAAATTTTACTAGCACAAACAAACAGACACAGCAAGCTGTTGGTGACCAAGATCTCCACGCTTTCCTATTAGCCATTACCATGGTATTTAAGTCCAGTAAAGAATCCTAGGTGAAGAGTTCCAGCAATGCAAATCTGCAGGCACACTCACAAATAAGACTGGAAGAGTTTTATTCCTTTTTTTTCTATATTGCATTTCTATGCCAGGGAAATAATATTACCATATAACACAAGAAAAAGCTGGATATTTTGGGTTAAGAGTTCTTTACCTATCAAAGAACTTAATTGTCTGTGCCCTTTCAACTTTCCAGAGAAGTGCCCTGATATGTTGTAATTGTGAAAAAAAAATAGAGGAAAAAAGTATTTTTAGAAATATCTCATTAGGCAATTCATAGCCAAGAGTGTTTAAGGCTATATATGTGTATGTGTGTGTGTGTATTTATTAATTTTTTCTATATATAAAATATCTAATGTTTACAGACCAAATTCTTCTAGACATCCATGGTAAAATCATTATCTTCTGTCAAAATGTGACACAAACCCTTGTGTCACATACAGATCGGCTATCTTCCATATGCACTATATTCAGAATAAACTTCATCCCTGTTAAAATAAACAGTAGGAATAAATTCCTCTCATGTCATGAAGGTACCATGCAAAACTCTTGAAAAAAAATAAACCTGTTATCGCTCAGTGAAATTTAATTAAATCAATAATTCATTTTTATAGGTCTGTCTTAGGGAATGAACATACAATTAAATATAACTGAGTTACGGTAGCTAGTATGTGATTGTTTCCACAGCCTTGTGAACATGCTGCTGTTTATCACAAAGTGCTAATGACCTCACTACTCCATCCACAGAGGAGACCTGAATAAGAACAAGCTAAACAAACTTCAGAAGGTCAGGATCTGTTTTCAACATACTTGATCAGACAGATACATGACTAATCTGAATTCAATAGCTCTCTTTTTAGTTCAGGGAATCAAGGGTCAGAAAACCTTGAAAAATAGTTAAATGACAGAGTTTTACTTGTTAATTGTACTAAGCAGTCTACATAGTATATTATCTCTAGATATTTTTTTATTTGGAGTTTAATTCTGATAGCATCTTTATTTGTCTTCCAAATTATCTTCAATGAAATAATAAATTCCCTGTGACTTCCTCAGCCATTTTGTTATTGTTGCAGAAGAGAAATAGGCACAGTATTGGCAGTTACATCTGAATCTGTATCAAATGTTAGTTTGGGAACATTCCCCACAGATCTGAAACAAAATCCTATTTTATTCTACATATTGTCTATGTAAAAATGAGAAGCAAGTCTTTTCAGAGGCAGTTAAAGCAGCAGTCCAGGTCAAGTTTGCTTTTTGCATCTATTTACATACATTCTATTCACTAATGGAAGTGCAATAAAACCAAGAGTGCACATTGCATTTGGGCTTGTCGACTCACCGCATGTTCCCAGAGATGGAGCAAATCACCTGTGATAACATATTTTAAAAGTTTCTCCAATATGCAATATCTTTAAGGCTTTTCCTGATTACCAACAGGTCAGGTATTTCATACAATATAAGTCTCTTTGTAGACTACAGATTTGCTTTCCCTTCACCATTTAATTACAGTCTGTGAAGTGCAACTAAAAAAGAGGGAAGGTTGAGACTAAGTGAAGGGGACAAGCTGAACTGAAGACAATGCCTCATTTTAAAGACCAACCCCCCCTCCTGAGAGCTACAATTACTATGTGTCTACTTCTCTCTGCATTGTCTTTCTCTTTTTCATGGCATTTTACAGTTTGGAAGAAGTTCAGTTCTAAGACAGTCCAACTCCAGTTTTAAGGGTAGGATAAAAAGTAGAAGACACTATTGACAAGAAATTTTGTTGTTTTTATGGAAAACCAGTTGATGGTTTTAGAGATGGCAGAGCACACACACATTTTGGGTCCCAGGTTATTCACTTATGCACAGACAGTAATAGGCTGTGCCAGTGCAGTTTATTGTTAGTGCTATATCAGATCTACTGTCAAGTCACTGCCCAGTTCTCATCATTCAGCTAAAAATAAGGGAGCAGGCTATCTCCACTCATTGTTGCATAGTTCTGCCAGCCCAATATAAAAAGAGGTGTGTAATATTACGCAGCACAAGGGATTCTTCGTTTCAACAGCTATCTGCATCAATCCTGCTAATTCCAGCTCATGTGCTCTTGGGTTTTAATCCAGATTTTCCATTTATTTTCTCTTCACCTGGCTGAATGAGGAGATTATTCTCAATAGGTGGGGTGTCAGTTCTGTCATCAGAACATGCTCAGAGACAAGAAAGTTTTATGTGTCCTATGGTGGGATCTAGAAAGGGATGGTGGATATCCATTGACAGATTTTGTAATCCGTAAATCCAGTCACTCTGATCTAATTGCTTGTTCATAATGATGCTGTGTAAAATGGAACAACTCCAGCTTTACACAAACCTCAGCAAAATTTGCTGAGTGGTAGGTTATTTATTTAAAAAGTCTACTTAGGATAAATTCTAAAAGTTCATGTTTACATAGGAGATGTGGAGACTGCGTTTTCCAGTGGCAACCTGTGCATTTAGTCCTCATCACAGAATACAAAGAATAGTAAGTGATATATTTAATAGTTGGGATGAAAGAGTAAATTAAGTGTGCATTTTTGCATGGAAAATTCATGCAAGTTTTAAAGTTTCAAGCAGGTGTTGCTTCCATTATGCAATCAGAATCTGCACATATTCTATATTGAGTAAACTTACCTCTTTTCTAGAGCTTGTCTTTTAATGTTAATATAAACAACCTCAAAGTATCATAAACCAGAGCTCAGTGTTTCACCGATTCATGGCTATTCCAGTTTTTCCTTGCAAGGCCATATTTGTTTTGATCAGGTTGTCAAACTCTTTGCTACTGCTTGTTTTGAGGTAACAGGAACTGATTTCAGAGTCAGACAAAATGGCTCTGCATCTCTCTGCAGGGAACTATTTGACGTGTCAGACAGCTAGCAAGGAGCTCAGGGCTGAAAAATGGTGAGGGGGAGGTGAATGGCAAGCCCTCCAAAAAGTGGGCTATATAGGAAAGATAAAGGCTTTTTTCAAAAGCACAGACCTACATCACTTATAAAAGAACTCTGAATGAAGCCGCCTTCTGCTTTGCCTTGCACATAAGCAATGCCATGTGGGAAATTTCCCATTACTTTGTCAGTCTGGAAAGCTGGAGATAAATCACCTTGTTTCCAGTGCTGAGCTGTCTCCTGCTTCAGAAAATGCTGAGGGAAAGACACTGCTGCAGCTGCCAACTGGGCTTGATAGAGGGACAGAAAGGCAAGATCTAGGTCTGCAAGGAGGAGAAAGGATTTAGATTGCATGCAGCCTCCCTCATCTCAGGAAGGAAGTCAACTAGAGTTGGAGTAATATGATCTATCCCTACTTTCTTTTCCTCATGCCTTCTTGTGCCTTTTACAACTATTTTGCCAACTAGCCATTATGCTGAATAAAATCCATTACCATTTCTGTTGTTCCTTAATTCAAAATTGTCTGTACGTAGCAATCCCCAGTGAAGAATCCCCAGTGAAGAATGAAGTCAAACTGCTGAAAGCTCTCAAACTCAGCTGGTGAAGTAGCCACACTCATTTAATTTCCCTTCCAAAATTGTACAGTCAAACAAATGCTATGTTTAGCAAAAGCAATTTATTTTGAGGTTGAATACAGCCCACCTTACACTCTAGAACTCAAGGCACACCACAAATGTTTCTGCTGGGACCTGGCACAAAGGCTGTTCCTGTGACTGGCTGACACATGCAGGGCAGCAAGATGCCAGATCCCCTGCACATGGGACACCTTTTAGCACCAGCAAGCTCACTAGACTGATCCCAAACAGTATGTCTTTTCTACAATTCCGAATAAAGTAGTTCTATAAATTGATGTATGTCTTTGAGCATCTTTAACCATGTGTTCTATTCTGCTGGAGTGTAGAGAATGTGCTTCTCTCTGGTATGGAAAATCTCTTCTGGGTGAGCATTACAAAAACTTTTAATTTTTTCATCTTTCAACAAAAATAATTTTGTACAATTAGCTAGAGAGCAGAGAAATACATCTGAAGCCAGGTTTTCACATATATTCCATATACAATGAACACACTGGCTTTACTACTCAACAATGCTGGAAAACAAATGAATTTCTGACATGATTGGGCATTTTCAATGTTTTAATTTTTATCCTAGCTCATGAATTAGTTATATCCATTCACTTTCATTTTACTAATGATTAATAATATATGAATATATTTATTAATTATATAATAATTAGACATTTCTAGATGCAATTGAAGGTTTTCTCACACTGCATATAATTCTAGCCTGAGGACTAATTATTTCAGCAGCCTTGTGTTTAACACCAGTAACAAAGATCAGATAAAATTCAAAGGTGACAAGCTTCATATTTACATGTCAAACTTTTAGAATTCTCCCTCCTTTAATTACGTGTGTTTTCATAGGATACATAATAACTATGCACTTTATATGCACCAAACCTTTCATCTTTCCACTTAAACTGTTGGTCTCTGTAAGAAAGCTTTGAAAACTGATTGTCTTGTCTTTAAAGGATTGAGATTTCTCTGACTGGAGGGTTCTGCTCAAAATACAGAAAGAAAAGCAAGAGCTCAAATTAAGTTATTTTTTATCCATGCACAAATATCTAGCAAACACTTGGTATATGGATTTTTTCACTTCAGTGAGAATAAATTAATAACCTGCCATTGAAATATTGTTATAGATAAAAATAACATTTAGAACTCATGATTTCTAAAGCAATTTGCAATCACAACATTAATTGTCAATTAGATTCTTTAATTACAGTTTATAATCATTAACTCATTATTTTTCAGAACAGTGACATAGAGAACATAAGGAAATCATCTTAACAGACAGTCTTCTAGAACTTCTTTTTGAATACTCTTCTTGAAAGTCTAAACTGGGTCTATACAGTACTTTATCCCTTATTCCAAGAACAACTAACTAATAAGTTATCTTTAACGCAATAATTCTTCCCACAGCTGATCAGAATAATCCTTTCCCATTTGTCTTTTTCCACTTACTTTGTCTTTAAATTGAGGGGATGGCATTTGTAACATCTTTGGAACTTCCCTGGTGTTTTCGGATTGTTTTCAGACCATTGTAAGTATTTCTGAAGAGGGCATTGTGGTGAAAAAGTGAATGTAATCTTATTAGTTGTTTTTACAATGGCATATCAGTACAATTATTACATACTCAAGGTGGCATTTCTTTACCCTGAAAAATTTTCTCATATCAAACATAATATGTGCCACAGTAGGTTTAAATAAACACGTGGACTCATGTATTATGTGCACTGACTGGAACTGTCACTTGGTATAAAGGGTAATGTTATCACAACTGGGGCAGGGTAGTGTTACATTTCACTTCATAGGCAAACCTCGATTATCATCTCTGTAATGATGTCCTTACAGTTCATCTGTGATATGATGGATGAATAATAGTAGTAAAATAATGATTACCAGCATGTGCATACATACTTCTGCAGATCATAGTATCCAATAAGCTATTAAAGGCTATAAAGCATATAAAATATATCCATTATATAGATAATAAACAAATATTCTATATACTATTATGTATATTATATACACTATGTATATATTTATATATATCTACATATAAAATATATTTGTATATATACTATATAGGTAAGATAATTTTTTTGGTGTCCAAAAAAAAGTTTATGCCTGAAAAAGCATCCTTTTCAGCAGTGTTGGGGAATGCTTTTTTTTTTTTTTTTTACTTTTTAAGTTCTTATCAGTGTAGAAGTAAAAAAAGAAAATTAAAAAAAAAAATTAAAGTTTTAGAAGATTAACCCAAAAATGCATTGCCAAAAGGAACTTGATAGAACAGAATTCACCAGCTCAACATTAAAGTCAAGAATCAAGAATGGGATACTTCCATCCACTGACAAGAGATGGGAGATTTGCAGATGTTAGTCTTAAGAGGTATTTTCTGCAGGCAAATCAAGCATAATGCTTCCATCATGGCAAAGACAGGCAGCCAGAAACAGAACTCATTTGCATTTTAGCAGCTCCTTCTATTAGAAGTGACTGAAGCACCAGCTCTACAACCAGGGAGTAATCACATGGCTAGAGAGGATGACAGGAACATGGAGTGAGAGTATGCATGAATAACAGTATGGTTCAAGCCCTGGTATCACTGGTACTTCCCATCCTGCCTCCCCTCTGAGCATAAGATTTACCCAATGCAGACAAGCGCTGGATCCTGTGAAATGCTGTCCCCCCCCAAGCCATCCAGTGCCTTGCCACTGCACACATCAGCCCTGAACATTCCTATCCCAGTTCCGTTTTTGCTACCACATCAGGCATAAAGCCCTCTTTTTACTAGGAAATATCTCTGGAACCTGGCTCTGCACCCTGAGCAGTGTCTTACTTTGGCTTTGGGAAAACACAAACGTTATTGGTTAGTTTTGGAAAGGACAGCTATGATGTCTGAAAGTGTTCAAGAGGCATCTGGATGTGGCACTTGGGAATATGGGAGATTTTGGTGGTGCCATGTTGACAGTTGGAGTAGGTGATATTGAAGGTATCTTCAAACATTAACAGTTCTGTTGTTCTGTGAAATTCATCTCATCAGGAATGGACCAGACAAGTATATTTTAATTTAGAAACCAGATCAAATTATGTTTCAAAAGCTCAAGGCAGACTAAACTCCAGAACTAAGACACTCTCTTCTGCTTTTCCAGCTCCCACTGATGCAGAGAAACATTAGATGAGTGCCAGAAGTATCCCAGATATTGATGACTCCAGATGCTCCAGAGCATGGGCATAGGAGAGGAGAATACTCCTCGCAGCTAGAGTGAAATCCTATACTCACTGGTCAGCTAAGTATGAGCCTCAAGAGCCTAAAAACTCACAGAAGTCTTCAGGATTTACCTGCCTTACTGAGTAGGGTGAGTGTTGCCCAAGGCATGTGAGAGTCTTGGTCCTGGAGTGAGGGTCTGCTGGTGCAGGGGAGTGAGAAAAAATAACTTCTAAGATATTTTCCTTGCAGCTCAGAGCAGATCTTCATCAAACAAATCCATTTTGCTGGTGCGAAGGATAAAAGAATGTAAAGGTTAATGCACTCAGAGTTTACTTAATATATGCCTTATTGAACACAAGACTCTAGTAGCAACTTATTCTCAGAGGAGGAAGAAAAAAAACTGATCAGCATCTAATCCAGCAACAAATCACAGGTCACTGTGGTACGGATGGGTTGGTTTATGCAGAGGGGGGCCTGTCATGTTGGAATGCAAAGAGGGTGCAAGGTACCAAGTTAGACGCAGCTCTCTGCTCCAAAATCACAGTGTTCATGCAGCCGTCCTGATTTACTTGGCTGACAAAGCTGAAATAAACCAAAGGCAGTATAACTGGAGTCACTGTTAAGAATCTGATAGCAAAATATGTAAGTGAAAGTAACAATGCCAGAATTTAAATATATATTTCTTTACTGAGTGAATGACAATGTTTAATCTATTATTATGATGCTGAATTCTATATATAAGTATTTGAAGTTTAGCATTTTTGTAAAATCTTCTTGGAAACCTCTTAGAAACCACCTATTAGCAGAGGAATGCAAACATAAGGCAATGATTAGGGGGAGTTTAGTTTGTTTGGGGTTTTTTTCCCTATAATTACTCTGTGATTCAGAATATAATTTTCATAACTAAACTTATCAGTCAAACTTGCAAGTCTATCAGCTATTCCTAGAATGCCAGATCAGACAGATTAGTCCAAATAAGTCAAATTTGTGCAAATATGTCAGCATGGTAGAATGAGGAAGACAGGAGGAAGCTGAAGTACTATTATAAATCCCATTCTGTCAGTTCCTCCAGAAGCAGGACAATAATCAACCATTCCAATTAGCAATATTTTTAAAGTGTGATGGCTGTCCACTTGGAGAATAGAGCCAAAGTTATTAGGAAAGAGAATCTTGTCTATTCTGTCCTGTTCCTCACATCAGCCTTCTTGAATGTAGTGACATGATTTAGAAGTGCCAGAAATCCATGTGCAGTACCAGGTTGAATCCAAATTTTGAAAGGTTTCATTAAATAGAGTGTTCCTCAGTTTCTTGTTCCCCCAGCTGAGAGCTTGATTCTGATTTGTAGAAATTTACTTACAGAGTGTTATGCAGTGCTAATAGTACAAAGGAAAAAATAAAGGTCTTAGTCTCAGGATGGACATGAATAATCCCGTTAGTAGTTTTGTCATTAATTCCCCACTGTGTATTTTCTCAAAATACAAAGGAAAAAAAAATCCTTCCCTCTAAGTGGCATTTTTGTAACTATAAAGTAGTTGCTGTCTGTGAAGAACTCAGATATGCAGTGATGAGACACAGAAAAAAGAAGATAAGAAATCATTAATTCTGTCTCCAGAGAAGAATTTCAAAACCACTCAAATTCTGGCACTAGACTGATACCAACAAGGGGGAAGAAAGAGAATGTTGAATGCCCACTTGTTAAGTGGGATCCAGCCAAGCAGGGCAGCAGCTGAAGCAAGGGTCCTACAGAGAAGATAATACAGAAAAATTTTTATCTGCATAAATGCAGATACACACACACAGGAGGATGACCAAGTTTGGCCAAGAGGCAACCTTCCTTCTTTAACTCAGGATGGCAGCCTCTGCAGTTACTTATGTGTACAGGTGCTATAAAGTAATCTAAAAAAACCTGGTAACACAGAGAAAAAGGGCTATTAAATGATGGTGCAAAACTGCATGGGATATACAACATGTGAGCTGTATTCCATAAATTCCTATCTACATTTATAAAACATGATGTAAAGATAGCCAATACTTTTTGATAATGAAGACCCATTCTGAAAAATGTGATTACTAAGTTAAATTCAACTGTAAATGATGAATGATGAGGTTAGCTAAGAGTTATTCTAAATATTATAATCTGGAAATATATTCTCTTCCCTGCATATTTCAGGATTTATCTATTGAACAAACATCTTTCAATTCTCCTCTCAGGGTCCTCATCCCAAGTGTCAACAATCTACTGCTCATTCCAGTGCTACCAGTTGCAGCTGTGTGTTTGATGTTATTTTCCACACAGAATTTTCTGATCACTGCTTACATGTTCAGGAGCACACCTGCATGATGAGGTTGATAAATTTTGATCTCTCTGTTGTCACAGGCTATACTTTTACACATAATTTAGTTTAATTTCTAATTGTTTGCAAAATGTGTTATCTGTCTGCAACTGGACTGGAGGAGCTTTTCTCTTTTGAAGGTTACTTACAATTTTACCTTATTCGGCTCCTTAGCCAAGTTCACATCTCTGTTTCCAGTGATTTTGTAGCTAAAGGAGATCTTTTCAGCAAGAAGAAAGGAAAGAGTCTTCTTTACAAGACAGAGTCCTCAACACAGGATCACCATATCCTGGATCAAACATAAAAGAGCTAATTAAGCTTTGCAATGGCTCTTGTTTCTGTAGTTCACTAGTTGCCCTTGCTACACATGCTGCAGATTTCCACTCAGTTTTAAGAGCCATCTGGCTTTCATATGTCCTGCTTTGGGCACGATCAGCTACTTTAATTTTTACTATAGTGTAAGTGGGCTAATGTCCATATATCCCTATCATACAAAGTTCATTTCCACCCTATAATAACTGTATAGGTTTTCCTGTGAATACTGGTTTTTTAATCCCCAATATTTTGTAATTTATTTTCATTATTATAGTAATGCAAAAGGTGATAGACTGACAACTTGGGTAGATGAAGCCTGGCTTATCTGTACAGAAGAAATAGCAAAAATATATGGCAAAGTAATCTTCCTTTAGTGTTCCTAGCTCTGTACATTAGCCTTGAACACGAAAGACATTCTTCAGGACTGAAGGTGAAAGCTCCCATAATAGTCCAGCTAGCATGGATCTGTTGCAGTGGTGATGGTTAAGTATAGTAAGGCTTTACATGTTACTACTTATGCAATAATTTTCACAGACACAGAAACACTGTGAAAGGCTAATGCTAACTTCTAGCCATTAAATCTACACTTGTGACTCTATGTTACCCACTGCTAAATGTTGTGGGGTTTTTTCTCCCTGATCTTAGAAAGACCAGGACAATCCGTAATTCCCTGAGAATGTACATAAATTTACAACTTACAAAGGGTATTATTCACACTACTTTAAATATGTCAAATTTAAAGTTGAGATTGAAGTGATACAGTAAAGGGGAGGGAGAGTCTAGAAGAAATTGCAAAAGCACCTGAAATAGAGACCTACAGTCTGTGTACTGGGTCACAGCATGAGATATAATAGTAATGGATACTTCTTCTCCCCTATTTAGTGCATCAAACTGATTGCCACAATTTCCCCTAGATCATCATGAGTCTGGATGGTTTTGGTAAGTTTTTTCTTCCCTTTACTGTATGCACTATGGCTGGTCTGGGCATACCTCACTTCATTGCTGCTGAAGAGCTTTGAGTAGTGAGAGCACTTCAGCTTTTCTCACTCCATTTATATTACAATTACAAGACAAGATGCTGATATGTAATAGAAAGAAAATAGATAGTATTTTACAGACTGAGTGGTTTAATATAAATTATAAGTTATTCTCTGAAGTACAATTCATAAAACACATTTATGTTGTTGTCTCTCATCTGGATCTCCAAGCTCCTTTCCTCTTTCAGCCCTACCAGGCTATAAAAAGCACTGTGTAACACATATGTTTTACCTGTGCTGGCTGGGGAGTCAGCTAGTTGTTTTCAACAAAGCAACTCTGACTTCTCTCTGACTTTTCTCTCAGTCAGGAACTGATTTGCAGCTATCATTGAGATGTCTTATTTATAATTTGATTTAAAATGTTCAAAAAGATCCCTATGAAAAGATAATATGACATATGCATACATATTTTAATTGATATAACTAAAAAAGCTAAATAATACAGATATAAATACCTTTATTTTAACTATATATTATATCTATAAATACATAAGTAAAATCAGATAATATGATCTCATAATGTCATTTTGTTAGGAACAGTCCATGGGCCAGGAACTGGAATGCCTCCTTCTTTCTCTCTCTTCACTGCTACCTTGATTTTCCTAGGTAAGAGTTTTAGAAATAATTCCACCTTTATTTGTCTTAATGGCATTGGAAAACAGGATAATTTAAAAAAAAAAAAAGGGAAAGTTCAGATCTTCTTGGACCTGAAGCCACATTGCTCAAGCCTACACACTTCTGCAAATCCTCCTTACAGACAGGTAGAAACCTAAATCTCCACAGGGTACAAGAGAGAGAAACTTCTGCCACTTTCCCCCTCATCAGTGGAGCTATACTGCCTGATTTGCCAACATCTCTTCCTAGGGATCACTGAGGAGCAAGGGAGCTATAAATGAAAACAACATGAAAAGCCAGTCCCAGCACCTTAGCATAGTGCTAGACAGAGGCATGTAGCTTAGTGGCCACACAAGAAGAGGCATCACACCCAGCACTGCAGGCAGAGCCTCTCCTCATCCGACTGCGCCATTTAGAGTTAGACAGCCTATGTAAAGTGGGTTTGATATAAGAATGTGCATCTAATTCAGCCTCAGGCTTACTTGCATAAAGCAGAAGCTTTATCTGAGATTGTGTCCCAGCTATGAAGCACTCACAGCTTGATAACTTTTGCATGGGACACCTTGGATTTTAATCACGAAGCTCTAAATCAGATTAATTTTTTCTAAGTGTTTGGTAGGCCAGACTGTAACCCAGCCTCAGTCTTTTCTTTCATTCTGAGAAAAAGGAAGAATGATATTGAGAAAATTAGACAGAGACACAATTGAAAAATATGCAGATAAATCTATTCTCATAGTGAACTCTATGTCAACAGGCAAAGACAAAAGAATTTTTTTCTTTCTTTTTCACTGTTCTTTACTTTAAGAAGCAGAATAATATGTCATGCTATGATTGAGCTAGTCAAGTGATCCATCAGACTGCCACATCCTGCAAAATCCATAGCTTCTTGATACTAAATTTGTACATTTTCAGCTGGGTCATTTGTACCAAACAATTTCAGGATAGGTCATTTTCTCAAAGAATAGCCATCAAACAGCAAAAACTTAAATTATCTTCTGTGAGAGGGCACAATACTGTTGCCTTGAGTCTGCTGCAAGCATGCTTACAAGTCTTTTCCTGCATCCTGTATGTTCATCTCTCAAAGACAGAATATTTCCCATCAGCAAGTGTAAAAGAAAAATCAATCCTTCTTAAGTTAGGATTCTAATTTCACTAATAAGGAAAGAAATAAATACACAAGAAATGCACTCAGGAAGAACTGGATTCTAAGCAGTCTAAGCTTTGTATTAATAATTTCAAGTACCAGTAATTTCAAACTGCTATCCAAAATATTGACTGGATGGTCAGCCAAGCTGTTACCCCTACGGCTGTATGCTAGGAGGCAGCAGCAGCCTCTCACACATACTGGTGTCCTCAGTCTTGAAATTTGCACTGAAGGAAAGTGGGCATGAAAGTACAGAGACAGGAGGTCTTGCACAGTAAGTAGACTGTGGAAAGGGAGGCTACTTGAAAGGTAGGAAACTTACACTGGAATAGTCTGCTACTTGAAAGGTAGGAAATTTACACCGGAATAATCTTGGTCTGTGGGAAGAGAGAGAAGCTTTCTTTAGACTTGAAGCAAAAAAGCACAGACTTAAATGCTTCTGTTGCCAGGCAAATTAAGCGATGGTTTTTATCTCTTTTTAAATTATGAGCTAGTTCTATATCTACAGCTAAGCAGTTTACAGGAAAAAAAAAAAGTCAAATCCTGATCTGAAATCTCTTGATCTTCGTAAGAGAATACCCATGGACACACACAAAGCCACTCCTGCAGAGTGCATGTGTGTGGTAGGGAAAATGGAAGAATAGAAATAATTTTGATACAAATCAAACTTTCCACATTTTTTTTAAAATCAAAGAGATTAAGGAGATTCATAAACCCAAATCTGTTCCCTCAAATGATTTCAACAGCTTGAGGCGAGTTCATTAAAACAATGTATCTCCAGTCTTTCAACAGAGACAAGTTCTCCGTAGGACAGTGCTTTTGCTTATCTGGGACGAGAGGCTTGCTGAGTTCCCGCTGGTTTATTCAAGACTAGCACTGGGCTCTTGTTACTCTTCTCCTGCTAAAAGTTAAACTGGTTTCAGCTAGTCAGTGCTGCCTGACAGATCTAAATAAGGCAACACTGAGCATACAGGCAACACTGAGCATACAGACCACACTCTGATACAGAATATGATTACCATGGGAAGCCTTCCAAATTTGAAACAGCCAGGAATTTTAACCTTGGAGCCAAGGCAGTTCTAATAAGGGGGGGAAATTGCCTTCTGAATGTCATTTGCAAAGTAACATTAATAGGAAAAGAAGTAACTTATACATACTTCTCTTGTCTTCTAATAAGCAGTATGGTAAAATGTCAGGAAGATTCAAACCCCAGATTATCTAAGTTGGAGACCCATATTTTAGCCAGAAATCCAAATGATGCAAATACATATGCATAGTAATGAAAGAAATTAAAGTGGGAACATATTTGTAATGTTTTGGTTTGGAAACTAAAGTATCTGGGATCGGATAGGATTAAATTCATGTGTCACATTTTTAAGAGAGGTTTTGTCCAGAAAAAAAAAAAAAAGGGCATTTTTCACAGCTCCACTACTTACTCTGAGATAGTATTTTGTTTCTCCACACAATTTCATTATCCTTCATTCATTGTAGCTATGACAATTCATTTTCAGTACTCTGGATTATATTGCTTGTCTATTAGTGCTCAGGACTTGATATGAGAAATGGAGCTGAATGGCAAAGTATTTCCCTGTCCTTCATACATACAGTCCCAGAGTCCTATACTACAACTCTTGGCTATTTAAATTGGCTAGTGTCTTCTATTAATACTTATGTATCAGGTTTTGAATCCCATACAATCTCACACAAAACCTGAAAAACATAATTTGCCCAATCTCGGACACATGTATTTGTTCCTATAAAAAGCCAGGCACTCACAGCATACCTCTTTCAGAAGAAACCTATATTTAATCACAAATAAAAACTAGTGATATAGCAATAAAACAATTTATTCAGGAAGTTTTGTATTTAGAACACATGCAATTAACTTGCTACTCATTCCCATTTCAAGATAATGTAATCAACAGCAAAGCAGCAAGAAAAAGACAAGTCGCACTGTGTAGGGAAAGTAATTTATTAAAAGCCAAATGTCTTAACTCAGAGTCAGTGTTCACTAATTCAGTAAGAGTGTTAGGCTCCTAGCAGAGCAACTCCTTTAAGAGTGCCTTGTTTTGTAAAAAGTACTGCTGGTATAAGTTTGAAACAGAACATTTTTTCTGTAACATAACAGCGTTTTCTTACCATCTATAAATGTCTTTCTCTTTTCATGTTTGTTCTTTTTGGTTTCTAATTAAAGTTCCAGATTTTTACTTCTAAAAAAGTGTTCTTTTTCTTTTTTTTTTCTTTTAATCTCTAAGGAAAAAAAAAAAAAAAACCAAAAAAACACCCAAAACTCAAGCCTTAGGGCTATGAGGGCTTTTTTTACCTAAAAATAATTGCAAGCTTGGTGAATGCTAATGCTTTGTGTAATCTCATTTTAACCTTTTTTTTTTTTTTGCAAAGAAATCTTCCCAGTGAGAAATAACTCTGGGCCACTTACTGAGTCAGTTAAAGACAAATAAAACCCTCAGGTTAGCAGTTCATATTGGCAGGGTTTCTTTATACCTTTCTATTTAGCTTAATCTATTTAGGGTCATGGTTCCTGACCTTTACTTTGAGTTCTGAGTTCAGATGAAGCCCGAACACTGAGACTGATCTTTCTTGCAGCTGCCATGCATCACCTACACACAGAAAACAAAACAAGTAAAGAAACTCTCTGGAAGTTTATACCCTGTGTATCACCCTTCATGCTTTTTACAGATAAAATACTTAAGCATGCTCCTTTTTTCTTGGCTGCTCCTCAGGCATGAATATCCATGGCAAATGGTGACAGCAATAGGAGGCAGCAAAAGGGGTGGGTGGAGGTGGGACAGACAAGAATTTTGGGGTTTTTAAAAGCCTAGGGGAAAACCCCAAACAACTGAGTGCTGCTTCTTCACAGTTCCATGTTCCAGCAAAATTGAAATAAAAAAGTCTTATCTTGAAAGAGAAGCTGTCAGAACACGGGCTAGCATCCACAGTAAAACAAAAAGAATCAAGAAGGAGCAAGCTATACCATTCTCAGTTTACGTCTATGCAAACACGTAAGTGTTGCAGAAACAAGCAAACACTCCGAAATAATGTTTACACCTCAGTTCTTCCTGAACCCAGGCTCAGTGTGAAGCAAATATGAGACTGGACTTGAAACTGAGAAAGGCTTTTCTTTGCTAGGCATCTTTGACTATTTGCCAGTCGCTCAGTCAGCAGGAATCAGCGCCCCACAAAAATGTACTTGGTCCCAGTGAGTACAGTCCTCAATGACAGGCAGCACATTTCTGCTTCTGTGTGTAGACATTGTTTCAAATGATTGCACTGCTTCCTAAGGGATTTTTTCTATTTCCAGAGGGAAATTTTCATCTGTCACATGCATTTTTCATGCGTTGTTGATTTCTGCTTCTGTGAAATATGTAAACTGTAGAAAAGATAGCCATTAGAAATGTGAAAAATCATGAAGAGCTATAAAAGGATTTTAGAAACACCTGTGCTATATACTGATATTTTACAGAACTTCACCCTCTTTTCAATAAACATACCTGACCTCTGTACAGTTAGTTTGCTAACTCACCAAGGATGGGACACAAGCAAGCACCTTGTGTACTTCCAAATTTTGAGGCATCAGTGTTAAAAGGGCTGAAAGTGTGCCTACCTCTAGATGAAAGATCCTAAAAGTCAGGAAAAGGCCTCTGAGACACTTGTGGTGCAGAGTTCCCACGCAAAGTCTTTCAGAGAACTGACCCACTTGTAACTCAGCCTGAGGAATCTAATGGGCATATTGTGGGTGGGAACTCAGAGCAGCCCCATAGCTTTCACAAGGTGTTGGAGCAGAAGCTGAGTAAGATCTACTCTTTGTGAAGGTACTGAGGACACTCCTCTTGTTATACATTTTGCCCTAAAACATAGAAGTCCAAAACCTCCTCCAAATCTCTTCTCCAATGGTAGCATACCATCCAGCTCCTGAGGCAGATGTACACAGAGTTGTCCTGCTCCATGGGTCAAGTTTTGGCCACATGGATAACACCATGTGGGCATGCAGCAGCAGGTTTTCATTGAGAAGCCCAGGGGCTGTAATACCCTTTCAGCCTTTCAGTGGGTATCCGCTCTGTCAAATGGTGGGGATATCTGGGATCTGCCCAGGTTACACTTGAATCATGATGGAACATGGGTATGAATAGGTGCTAAGAATCAGTGACTCTGCACGGGTCCCAGGAAAGACCATGGTAAAGGCATGGTAATCTCAAATGATAGTTCTGTGGACCACCCACCTGGATTTCATTTCCTAAATTGTTTCCACAGCCGCTTTCTCACCAAATGAATCTCTCCCTACTTTTTCCCCCACTTTGCCTGACAAAACTTTAACAGAATATATCTGCTTGTGCCAATTTGAAGCATCTGTTTCTTTTATTTTAATATTTATTCACTTATTTTAAGGAACTCAAAAAATGATGTGAGAATGTGGCTTTAGTGTCATGAGGAAACCTCTGTTCCTCTGGAGACAATCAGATGTTTGCAGTAAATCTCAGAGCCAGGATCTCATCTCAAGGGTGTTCTCTGCTGAAGCTTAGTGTAGGCATACAATCTTTAATTCATGATCCTGGTGCTGCACAGTGTGTGAATGTTATTATAGTTGTTTAAATTCCTTCATATCTGGCCAGAATTTTGGAGATACAGAGCACCTGCCTTGCCTTTCTCCTTAATCAAGTCACTCTCCTCTTCTTAAGGAAGAATCTTTTCTTTTTTTTCCTAATACTTCTAGAGACAGCAGAACTCACAATAGGCGACAACACATAGTGGCAGTTAGTATTCAGGTTCATGTTTTTCATTTCCATTAGGGAAGAAATTAATCATTGAGTCAGGTATTTCTCTTGCATTCCTCTATTAGATCCTAGGTATAAATATCATGTAAAAAAATCTCAGTTCTATACACTCGAGAGCCTTAAGACCAGCAGTGCTTTATTTATCTGTAGTACTAGGTCTTTTAACATAACATCTACTTTTAACAGCATATATGCTACCTAAGTGTGAATTCTTTAGTTTTAACTTAGATGTACAGAAATACTTCTATGTGGTTTTGGTGTTTGTGTTCTTCTTTAGTGATTCCATTACTCTGCACACAAACACTCCTGTCATCTGACTCTCACTTCCCCAGCTGTACATTCAGATGACTGATAGTCACATTATATATCTGAATCTTAACCGATTTCTCAGAAAAAAATGTGTTTTGGGCAATGGCTCTTACTGTTTCAGCTGTATATTCCACACAGGAGCTTAACAGCTTATCATAATCTCCAGATTTTTCTGAAGTTTCACTTAATCTGCCGTACAGAAAATATGGCTTTTCAATAGTAACTTTGAAAAGAGGGTTTAAAAAAACAGAAAGTAAGATTTTAGATCATTTATTCTCTGTGTGATGCTATTGTGATAAAACAGTCTTCATAGAGTGACTTCTCCAACTGAAGAGTCCCTGTTTGAGCACTTCCTAACTGCAGTGATTTTCTGGATGGCCTCAGACCCATCCTGGATCAAATTATTCAAACATAATCAAATGCAAAACTGCATTAGGCAGTAGGCACGTGTAGAAAAGAAGGGGGAAAATCCAAGTCACAATGAAAATTTTTGATGTAAATTGCTAAATAATATCCAACTGATTATGTGTGGAAAGCTCTTAAAGGTTTTTGATAACCATGTACAAATTACGCATGGAAATGAGTGTTTTATTTAAGACATAAATGTGCATTTCTGTTTCCTGAAAATCTGTGCTCAAAAGCCTACAGCTTTCCATAACTAGCACAATGGTTAGTTTTGGTTTGGTAGCTGAAAAAAACCACCCCATTAGTATTGTCAAACTTAGTTCTGTTGTAAACTGTGAGAAAAAATATGTACAGTATGTGTACACTATGTGTACACAATCATGACATATTAATATACATTAGGTTTAATGAGAGCTAGACTCAGAATGACATGGCTAGAGATAGAAAGATAACCAATTGCATACTTTCAGTATTGAAACAGTTGAACAGTAGAACAGTTAAGTAAATAGAATGTGAATAGTTATCCCCAAATCATTTTTTTTCCCAACCTGGTTATGTGACAAGATTTGAGACAACATTAGAAAATTTGTTTCTTTTTTTCAGCCATCCTTTCTCCTTACTAAGCAAAATATGAAAAGCATCATTAAATGTAGCCTGCTGCTGCAGGACAACATCCTCCCACACAGGCAATTTCAGTTAAAAGAAAGGGAAATAGTTTCTGACTTTTACTGTATGACTTTAGAGAGTCCCCTCGACAGACTACTCCATACTATCAATATTTCCAAGTTAAATATTTTGAAATTGCTTCTATTGTTCCACAGTAGTACATGCTCCACAGTTGGAGCATATGGAAGGAGACATTGCAGGCTTTGCAGGAAAACACCATGGATGACAAGAGGAAGGCAGGAGACCAGCACAGCTAAGGACAGACTTCATGGTCAAACTGAAATACACCAGGGAAATCCACAGTCATTGGAAGTGGGGTTATGCTTCCCAGGAAGAATATAGGAAAACTTCTCTGGAGTGTACAGTGGGATAAGAAAAGCTAAGCCATAGCCGGACCTTGTCAAATGATGTAAAGAATGATAAAAAAGGGCTTCTACAGGTACACTACTCAGAAAAAGAACACAAAAGAAACCATACCCTTCTCTGATAATGAGACAGGGGTCTTGAGGGAACCAACAGATGTAGTCAGTAAGCCACTTTACATCAAATTTGAAAAATCATGGCAGTCAGGCAAAGTCACCAGTGACCAGAAAAAGTGAAACATCACATTCATTTTGAAAAAAGGGCAAATTAAGAATCCTGGGATCTACCTGCTAGTGACTTTCTCTTCTGTGCTCAGTAAGACCATTAAATAGACCTTTCTGGAAGCTATACAAAGCATGTGGATGACAGGAAGAGGATAGAGAGAGCCAACATGGCTTCTCAAAAGGCCTGACTATTCTGTCAGCCTTCTACGATGGAATGACTGTATTGCAGTAACAGAAATTAGCAATTCATACCATCTACTTTGACTTTCATCCGGCTTTTGCCCTGCTCCCACATCCTCGTTGCTAAACTGAAGAGATAAGGATTTGATGGATGGACTATTCTATGAACAAGGAATTGGCTGGAATTGACTGAATGGCTGCATCCAGAGTTACAGTCAATGGCTCAATGTGCAAATGGAGATGAGTAAGAAGAGGCAACGCTTAGGGACTCTCACCAGGACTCATGCTGTTCAATGTCTTTATTAATGGCATAGGCAGTGTGATTGACACACTGTCTATGGATGACACCACACTAAGTGGTGCAGCTGACACACTTGAGTGAAGGGATGTCATCCTAAAGGGACTTTGACAGACTAAGGAGTAGACTCGTGCAAACCTCATGAAGTTCAACAAGGCCAAGTGCAAAGTCTTGAACCTGGACTGGGGCAACCACCAATATCAGTACAGGCTGAGTGATGAATGATTTGAAATCAGCTCTATGGAGAAGGACTGGTGGATAATGGTGGATGAAAAATTGGATGTGCACAGGCAATGTGCACTCACAGTCTAGAAAACCAACTCCATCCTGGGATGCATCAGAATTGTGGCCAGCAGGTCAAGGGAGGAGATTGTCCCCCTTTCATGAGATTCTCCTCCACTCTCATAGGATTCCACCCTTTCGTCCAGCTCTGGGGCCCCCAACACAAGACAGACATAGACGTGTTAGAATGGTTCCAGAGGAGGGCCATGAAAATTATTAGAGGGCTGGAGCACCTCTTCTATGAAGGCAGGCTGAGAATTGGGTTTTTTCAGCCTGGAGAAGAGAAGGCTTCAGTGAGACTTTAAAGCAGCCTGCTAGTACTTGGATGTACCCTGTAGGCTGGAAATTATGCCAGTACCTCAGCACTGCAAGAAACCATGGCAGTTACAATAGAAATGCAGCAGATCTGCAACTCAGATCTACTTCACTGCCAAACATGGCTAAAGAATTCTAGCAAAGTAGATTTATTCTCTTGTCTAACCAGTCATAATTCCTTAGCACAGTCAATAGAACATAACTAAAAGCTTGCAAATTGCAAGAGATGTAGAAACTGCAACTGCCAAGTAATAGTATGCCAAGTCTAGAATCATGATCTCCAAAAATCTAATAGCAGGAAAATGAATGATATCATCCTGGCACAAATCTTTGGATGATTTTTTTTGTTTGTTTTTGTTGCTTAATGTATGATATTTCAGTACTTATTCACACTTTTGAATACTTACATAGTTATACCTTGCATTACCTAAGAACAAATGAAATAACTCTGATTGAAACTTTAGATTGCTCATCATGTATATTTGATCACATTCAGAGACCCAAAGGACTGCAGCAGTAATAAAAGATGTACCTTTACCCACCAAAGCACAGGCTTTATACTGACAAAATATTTTTGCAGAATCTAACTTTTTTATTTGGTGACTGAATTGGTGTGTTAATCCTGTAATATTGATTCCACTGAGAATAAAAAGTTGAGGCTCAACATAGAAATAAATCTGATAAAACCATTTCATTATTATGATTATTTATAGTCTAAATATATTTGCACTTTAAAAATTCTTACAGTTTTTTAAATGTGAAAGGTTTTACAGAATGTTGCTTTTTATATCTCTAGCCATAGTTTGACTTCAGTTTCTCAAAATAAGAGGACATTTAGATCAAAATTATAGCTGAATGTGAGAATAAAGCCAAATAACTTACCGTTACTGAAGACTATGCTGATATAGCTATGCATTTCAAGAGAGAAAAGTCTCATCCCAAATCAGGGATGCATGGAAATCAGCAATACGAGCATATATACTTCACAGTATATAACCCTAATACTTTGAAGTATGTATTACCTCAGATGCCATACCATTTGTTTCAAAAGGATATCACAGAAAACAGAATACTGATCACAGTCAAAGAATATTAGCTCCAATATTTTACTGGCAAATTTCATGATAGAGTGATCTTGGTGTTAGAACTATACTCAGGACATTGATCCAGAATGCATTTCATAAGAGAAAATAATAATCCCCTGATAAGAAGGCAGAAAGCAGAAAATGATCTTGCTTCACTTTTAAGTTAGGTGCAGCCAAAAATCCTGTATGACAAAGTTTAAACATTTGTTCAGTTCTTTTCATACATCCTGTTTCTCTCAAGTTACGATGACACTCACCCAAATTATTTTCCTCGCTTGTGATCTGTTATTGATGCACCACTTTTTTTTGTGTGCATGACAAAATCTTAGCTGTGAATGAGACTGTAGAAAGCAAAAGCAGGGTTACTGGAGCTGGGTAAAATTTTGTATTCAACCAAAATAATTGATTGACCAAAACTGTCATCAAATGCTAGCTGAATAAGGGTAAAAAAAAAATTGGAGGAAAGTCATGAGTCAAAACAAATGGGAAAAAAAAATCGAAAATATTTAATATTTCACTACAACTTTTTTCAAAGAAAACATTTCTGTTTTCTCTGGTTTTAAAGTTATAATTTCTTGATGTGAACTTTTACTTACAATAAAATGAGGTAATCATTTATGTGGTTTTGCACTGTATTTCATCTCAGACATTTATGGTTGCAGAAGTAACTCTTTCACCTTCTTTTGGACCTGGCAGTTATAGGAGTGGGACCTAACTCTTCAGTTAAAAAGAAAACTCTATGAAATAACATTAATGTATCCTTAGTGTAATTATTATAACATTGTCAAGGTTTGAGAACCACCAAACTCTTTCTTAAGGTGGAATCTAAGGGATGCTACTACTGACAGTGGAAACGCATTAGTGATCGGTGTGTGTGCATTTGCGTTTGCATTTTCTCCCTGTAGTCCCACCACTGACTGTTCAATACAACAAAGTCACAAAAACACAGAGGTCTCCTGTTGTCATCAGCAGTTTTTGTCTGGGAAATCATGCAGGAGAAACAAAAAAGGATTCATATGAAACATCATCCAGGTTTTGCTCTCCTTCCCTGGGCTTCCAAAACCATTTTTAGCTTAAGCATGCCATTATGGAAAATAAGAACTTTCTGTTTGAACTGATCTGAAACTAAAGAAATCTTAGCAACAAAATGCTCGTGGAGACAGTCATTTCCATGATATAATAGGGGGAAAAATGTTTAGAGAACACTCTCAGGAGTAAGCAACAGGGATTCACTGCAACAGTCATTGAAATTTTAAATTTTAAGTATTTAAAAAAAAATAAAGTTAAAAAGGGTTTTTGTTAGTGGAAAAACACTCATTACACTTCATGTTGCCAGCTCCTGAGATATTGCCACAAATATTTTGATATTCAGGACTGGTCTGAAATGTTTCTTGACCATTAAACCAGTCATAAAATTTCTAGGGATTTAACTTTTGTTTTTGATTACCTGTGGACAGCAATACTAGCTTATTAGCTGTTCACAGCATCAGAGCAATACAGTCACTTCCCACTGCAAAAATCCCTGCAGAAAACTTCTATATGCTATTCCAAATTGAGACCCTAGACTCGAGCATCACTTTCCCATAATTAACTTACTTAGCTCCACACCCTCTAAGGACCGATATTTCACCTTTTCACACATATAGAAAAGGAGATTGTCCTTTAGCTTTGTTTCCAGCCATTGATGGCTTTCAAATTTACTGTAGTCCTGCAAGATATGGGTGATAATTAGTTTAAAAGAAATATTTTCAGTCCTCAGTAGCCATTCAAATGTGAAACAGTAGGGATGGATGGAAGCCTCTGAATGAATGTCATTTGATATGTCCTGCTTGATTTTTTTTTTTGTATACACATTAGTCATTCAAAATTGCCACCTATTTTGTGCACTTAGTCTGTAGTCTGTCAGTCCTTCCAAATATATGAAGTCTGAGCCACTGTAGATATTTTTGGCTGGACACTCCTCACACTTTACTTTTGCTCCTCAGCTTTTGATCACAGCTTTTAGAACCCTCTACAGATTTCCCTCTACAGATCTGCTTCAAACAAAACCAAAATTAGTTTTCCATTACTATCCCCAAGATTCAATGTTGCTGCAAAAACTATGATCCATAATTTCATTCACTAGAATATCCTAAGACATTAAGCACAAGAGGAAAAGCAAGAGGAGTAAACTACAGTGAACATATAGGCTTCTTTTGTAGATAAGCATAGGAGTCCTGATTCAGTGGACATTCTGGAGGAAGCTTAAACTTCAAGCGCATCATTAATCCCATAGAGGTCTTTTAAGCACATTTAAGCACCTAAAGAAAGAAATTGTGATATTTTGAAGTTTTATCATATATGGAAGAAGGTCACATGTCACAACAAAATTAAAGACATCATGGTAGAATTAAAAGAATGATGAATTATCATAAATTACTGTATCATCACCCAGCTGTAGTTCTTTTTTTTCTAATTGTTAAGATATTAACCTATCGAGTGGAAAAATTCAGCCCACCTGTATTTAGTTAACTACAAGTTGCTGTCTAGAGTAAGATCATCATTTTATCCTGTGTAGTCAGTGGAGAGAACTCAGGCAACACATTCCCTGTGGAACCCCAATCATAGTTGACCAGGAAGACTCTTTCCATGACTAGCTTCTATTCTAGGCCCAACAGATGGTAAAATGAGACTGTGGAACTTAGAAGAGATGGGTCAAGATATCATGAACAATTTTCTAATGTTCTTACATAATCAACTTCTGTTGGGCAATAAAATCCTGTGCTACAATGTTTTGAAGAAATTTGCATAGAAAACATGCTAATGACTCTACCCAAAAACTATCAAAAAGATTGAAGATGCATAAGAACTCTAGTCAATATGTTTTATGACCCCAAAACATTCAGGATTTCTGTATATAAAAAAAATATTATGTGCCTCAAATATGTTTCAAAAGTTGATAATTTTTTCTTTCTCACACAGTCTTCTTTTAAGTTCATACCTATCTCCAAACAGAATAAATATGGTTTTGATGTTAGGCAAAATCTTTTTCATTTTTCTTTCTAATGTGAAAAGCTTTTCAAAAACAAACAGCTTGACCATCTGAAGAGTGTATTATCCTAAATCACATGAATGAACAGTGTAAAGGAATAAAATAATGTGCACATTTCTTTTTGCTTCAAAAGAAGACACATTTCAAAGAGTATTACCAAGAAAAATTGTGGGATTCAGAAGACAAAGAAGGAGACAGAGTCAAGAAGATAGAGTTTCTGTTTTTTCTTATCCTCTCTTATTGGATGACCTAGGAAAAGTCACTGTACCTCTGATTTTACCACAACCACTTAGATCATAATCTACTTGGAACAGGATCTGTTTTTACCTGGTGTTTGTATAATGCCTAGCAGAAAGAGGCATCTAGAGGAACATAAAGGATAATAATATCTAAAATAATACCTATTTAGTGTATAAAACAGAACTAGGCCACTGAGTATTATTTAGCTTCTCATTGCAAAAAGAAATATCAATGAACATTCTATTAACCACATGCATCTAACATAAGAAACTGAGTAATCTTTTTCTAGCTTCCTACAGAAGTGGAACTGAAATCACTGACATGCATATCCAGGTGAACATCTGTGCATAACAACCACTTTTATCTTCTCTCTCTACTAAATTGCCTCTTCTACCTGCTAAGAATTATTTTTAGCTTTTATTATTGCAGCAATTATTATTCTCACATTGAAAGAAATGGAAAGACCAGGATTACCTGATTCGCACCCTAAGGCAACTGAATAAGGTGTTGAAGGGAACAGATTTACCACCTGTATGGCCACCGAACCACACAAAAGCAATGGATCCAATAATAAGATTAGAAAGTGTATAAGTCTTCTACATCAAGTGTTTCAACAGCATGGCAGATCAGGACTGTTCCCCAAAGCATATTCACTAATGTGTTGTCCAGATAAGTTTTAAATATCCCTCATAAATGTGTAGTGTGCACAAAATTTTCCTGTATTGTAATATTCCTGCTGGGATTGGCCAAAGACCCAAACATCCTGCCTTAGCGTCTGTACCACCTAGGAAGAAATTTATGAAATGCTTTGGTCCTGCTGCTTTCCGGTTGTTTGGGCATCAGGGAAATACAAAACTAAGTCAGTTGGATCCTGTAAGTCTTCTTTTCCTGTTGACTCTGGCACAGAAGTACATATTTTGGAGCTGGAAAACTGAGGTGTTCTTCCTTCACACCCAAGCGGGTTAAATTTCATAACAGAGGATCAGCCAGTAAGGAAAAAAATATTCCTTTACTGAAAATATTTGATTAATTTTACAGTGAGTAGGATGATATGGAATGCTCTCATCATTCAGTCATTCTGTGAATCCGCAAAGGAGAATGAGAAGAAAGCAAGAGTAGCCATGATTACTTGAAGTCTATGAACAAGGATTTGTATTTGATCATGTGGGCAAAATAAAAGTAGAATATATCCAAGGAACACAAAATCTGGACTTTTTCCTCTGACTAATATATTTCTTTAGTCCAGGTATTTCTGCAGCTTGCCTGCCTTCAAATGTAAATGAAGAATGAATTTTAATTACAACATGATAAAAAATTATTAGATATGCTACATAATAGAATACAGTAGTTCTTAATTTGTGGAACACATACTACTCCAAAGTAGTAGTCACTAGCACAGGTCTAGAAGTTGTCATTGGGCACCAATAGTATCATTTACCACTGCAAATGATGGAGTTACTTAAAAGTTGCTATTAGGTAATATGCAGTATCTATATTATTAAAATTGCATTTTTATAAGTTATAATTATCCCAATATTTAACAGATGCCATTCAGAAACCATCAAAGGTGGGAAATATTCAGTTAAAGTCTGATCTCCAGATAGGGGAAAGTCCAGATAGGAGGGGAATTATTTGGCAATATTTTTTTCCCTGTAAATCAAATTTTAAAAAATGGAGGATTGTCTGTGTTTCTTTCACAAGAAAAAGACACTGGGTGGAAAATTTCTTGTATGCACGGCCAAACAATACTGCTAGATTTCTAAAACCAGCCAGGCTGTCATCAATATCCTTCAGAGGGAATCCCTGCAGCATTTGCAAGTTGACTGTAGCACAGTGACCACCTCTTTATGTGCAGCCTCCTCCTAGTTTGCAACCTTGGAGAAGCACTCTGTTGCTCAGCATTGTGTGGTTTATCACCCTGGAGCAAGTTTTGCTCAAGAGTTCAATGGAAGGATCTGGAAAGAGCTGCCCCAAGAGTGAAGTTGGCCTTCACTGCTTGAGTCTCTGCCAGTGACCTCATAGTTACACCAATAGTTTCACCATTCATTCACGACTACAATGACATATGTGTGCAACCACACACAAGACAATTAAGGCATTTAATTTTTTTTTGTGCCAAAAAAAAAAAAAAAAGCTTGAATGGCCTAGCTCAAGATACTAAACTGAACCAGTTTCCACTATAAATAAATTTTGCTTTAAAAATATAGAACACAGAGACAAAAACACTGGTAAATTAATGAAAATGTATTCAATTGCTTATTGTACATAATTTCTGTATTTGGCTCTCCTTGTGTGTTTAAAAATACTTGTCTTCAGTGGGTAGGAGACAGAATGCTTAACTAACGAAGCACGAAATACTTTAAGACATGCACACCAGTGGTTGAGCTGTCAACCATTGTTTGCTGAAGATTTTCATAGTATGATACGGATCAATATTTAAAGAAACAGTGCTTGAATTTGGCCGCTCTTAGTAACTTAGATACATATTTACGAGATTAACATAAAGTTACCGTGGAATTAAAAACAAGAACTTTTTAGAGCAAGTTTCTGTCAGATTGAGCATGAAAGACAGAGAGGTGCTGTGCTCTCAGGGATCCTGACAGCTCAGCTCAGCTGAGTTCTCCCCTCATGTCAAAACCAGCTTACTAAAATGACTAACAGGGAAAACTGGAAAAACAATTCTTTTTCTTCTCTGGTAAATCTGTGTCTGATATTCCTTCTCTTTCAGGGTTACTGATATGCCAGTAAAAGAGTCCCATAACATCAGTATTGGAATATACTATGCTTTCAGGCATAGGTGCTGATAGACAATTTATTTCAAATATATCTATGCAAAGTTGGATCTCATTTATTGCTGCTTGGAAAGTTACCTTAGGCAAAGCACTAAAGATGGAACTTTTTTTGTCGGTGTAATGTCCCTGTACATATGTTGTAATTTCATCAGATGGGATGCCTTTGGAATTCTACCAAACCCAATCTGGGATTAAAGAATTTTTGACAAAATGAAGAGAGCTGGTCTGCACAGTGGAGAGGAGAGTCCTTGAGGAAAAGCAGCTCAGTGTCTCTGAGCCCAGGGTATGGGATGCACCTACCACAGATGCTTATGGGAACAGGAAAAGCAAATGAACTAACAAGAAAAAATGAAGGATATCAAGAAGACCTGAGGTCTTTAGAAACTCAGGACAATGTCAGAGGGGAATCAAGCTCACAAAGATGGAAACACATTCCTAGCGTGATTTAGAGATAAGTCTTATGCCTGTGGTGACTCTAAACCTTTAGATCAGTTGTCACCTTTAAAAGTCAATATTGCCTTCAGCTTAGGCCTAGGCTGCATTAGAAAGTGTAACTCCTTGGTAAAACGGGGTATAGCTTGAACTAGCCCAGCTTTCCAGCAAAAACCTTGCTGTCCTGTGTCAAGTTTAAGGAGTCAATTTTTATGTCAAACAAATTTAAATAAAGTCATGTTTAGCACAGTCTTATGCCATGATAAGACACATTGCAGAGTTCTGAGGCAAATGGCTGATGTAGTTGCCAAGCCATTACTCATGTATTTGAAAAGTCATGGTAGCCAGGTGCAGTCCAGGTGACTGGAAAAAGGGAAATGTTGTACCCATCTTTAAAAACAGTCAAAAGAAGAATCCTTGGAACTAACAGCCTGTCAGCTTCCCTCTGTGCTTGAGAAGATCATGGAACAGATCCTGCAAGAAGCCATGCTAAGGCAGATGGAGGATAGGAAGGTAAATCAGGACAGCAAGCATGGCTTCAGAAAAGGCAAGTGTTGCCTGAAAACCTAGTGGCTTTCTATGATGGACTACATCAGTGGACAAGGGTTACAGATACCATTTATTTCAACTTCTGTAAAGCCTTTGACACAGTTCCCCACAAAATCCTGGTCTCTAAATTGGAGAGAGATGGATTTGATGAGCGGACTGTCAGATATATAAGAAAGTGGCTGGATGGCCACATCCAAATCAGAGTGGTCAATGGCTGAGTCCTGATGGACATCAGTGACAAGTGGTGTCCCTCAGCAGTGTATACTGGAACCGGTCCTATTTAAATTTCTTCATTAATGACATAAAGGGATTGAACCCATCCACTGCAAATTTGGTGATGACACCAAGCTGACTGGTGTAGTTGACACACCTGAAGGACGAGATGCCACCTAGAGGTACCTGGACAAGCTTGAGAAGTAGGCCCATGGGAATCTCATGAGGTTTAACAAGACCAAGTGTAAGGTGTGGCACTTGGGTCAGGGCAACTTCTGGTATCAACACAGGCTGGAGGATGAATAGACTGAGAGCAGCACTGTGGAGAAGGACTTGGGGGTGACAGTGAATGAGAGGCTGGACATGACCCAGCAATGTGCACTCACAGCCCAGAAAGCAAATTGCATCCTGGGCTTCAGCAAAAGCAGCCTGACCAGCAGGTTAAGGGAGGTGATTCTGCCCCACTGCTCTGCTCTGGTGACATCCCACCTGGAATGCTGCATCCAGCTCTGGAGTCCCCCGCACAGGAAAGACGACCTGTTGGAGCAAGTTCAGAGGAGGGCCACCAAGATGATTAGAGGGAGGAGCACCTCTTCTACAAGGAAAGTCTAAGAAAATTGAGATTGTTCCACCAGGAAAAGAGAAGGCTTCAAGTGACCTAATAGTGGCTTTCCAGAAGGAGGCAAAAAAAAAAAAGATGGAGAGAGACTATTTGCAAGTGCATGTAGTGACAGGACAAAGGGGAGTAGATCCAAACTGAAACAGAATAGGTTTAGATTAGATGTTAGGAAGAAATTCTTTACTGCAAGTGTGGTGAGACAGTAGAACAGTTTGCCCAAAGAAGTTGTGAATGCCCCATCCTTGCAAGCATTGAAGGTCAGGTTGGATGGGGCTCTGAGAAATCTGGTCTAGTGAAAAGTGTCCTTGCCAATGACAGCTGGATTGGAACTAGATGATCTTTAAGACCATTTTCAACCCAAGCCATTCTATGATTCTATGATTAATTGTCACTGGACTCTAGAACACGAGCTAATTCCACTGTAAGTTCTCTAGAGCAAAAGCATCTCCTGTAGGCACACTGTGTCTAAACAAGTGGGTAGAAATAATTAATATTAAGACATAATAATAATAACTACAACAACAACAACTTTTAGACTTGTAGCTAGGTCTAAAGAGGCCCTACATGTAATCACTATTTGAAAGTTTTTTAATTGATAAAAAATCACTGAATATTTATTTAGTTTGTCTTTGAGATCTTAAACTGTATCTTAGTTAATATCTCAAAAATTCTGATATTAAAATAAATATCCCTTCAGTGTAAAATAATAACACTTGCAGAAGTATTTCTTTAGCTGTCAGCAATAAAATTTCAAGAGAAGGCAGTGATCCTATTGAAACAAAACTCTTACATGTCAAATAAGAAAAGGTTCGATGAAGAGCAGACCCCCTTCTCTCTCTTGAAATTGTATGACAGAGGTATTCCTCAAAGAGCTGAATTTGGGAGACTGCTTTCTTTACGTCTTGAAGGAGAGATTAGAAAAATAGTTGGGGACTTACCCAAGCAAGAATGAATCTTCATTCAGGGAAGTGGAAAGAGAAAATAATTCTGATTGGAACACTTCTCTCCATTTCTCACTCTTGAGATTAGATGAAGTGATCAGAGTCTTCACCCAGTAAATGCACAGAGCAAGCAACCCTCCTCAAAACAAATTGGTAGTAAATATCCAATAACAAAGAGCAGGGCCATAGAGAAAAAAAACAGGAGGCCCCAGCCATCTGGGCATGCTAATGCTTCAGAAACTTCCTGATAGGCATGAAGATACAAGTGGAATACAGACTTGATAATAGTGTGATAATAGATTTTCTAAGGTCAGCATGCTTACAGACTGGCACTTGCACAGCACATTTTCAATCACGGCAGCGACTGATGAGCACCTTAAATTTTCTCTTAATTTCTCAGTGCAGGAACAGTTATAACCATGAATTGGGAAACCTCTGTTTTGTGGGGTTATTTACCCAAATATTGTTAAATAAACCTTTTAGTAACACAGAGCTGCTTTAGATTTTTTTGATATGGGGAGCCAATAACTTCTGAATGCATGGTAGGAAAGGTCCACTTTGGGACCCTAATTTAACTTACTGGAATAAAACACACACATATTTACCTTTTTTAGTCTTTTTCCTTGGGTATGCTAGCACTGAATGGTCATGCTACACACCTTGAGGTTGAAAGTTAAACTATTCTGCCTACATGTTTTTACTGTTGCTTCTATAATTTCTAACCCAGCCCATACTCAGGAAACTAACAACTTTCAGAGAAAATGGCACTATTCTTTGCCATTTGCAAGGACCTCTCCCTGTTAACTATAAACTGAACAAACCTTAAATGCTTCTCAGAGCTGCTGATAAGCACCCAAAACCTCTGAATGGCTTGCATTTGCAAAGCTAGGAGGGAAATCTTGTAAAAAGTCTTTCCTGTAATTCCAGACAATTCCTGTTTAAGGTCAAGCCAGAAATTCTTCACAAATAGTTTCTCTCAGGGTACAGAGTTATTTCCTTTCCAGGTTCTGGCTAGGACCCAAAGCACAAAAGAATGAGGAATAAAAGCTAGTGATAATCAGAAAGTTAACCAAAACCCTGCTATCGCAAAAATGATCTCACTGATATTTGCACTACAGTTTGGTAGACACTCATTAAAATCTGCTTTCTACCTGAGCACAACCAAATTGGTATCTAAATATGTTCCCCATCTCAACAGTATCATAGGTAAGGTGCCCTCTGACCTCCAGGTGCCTCTTTTTGACATGGTAGTTTTCTATCTCTGCTGATAAAGCACTTTCTTTAAAAAATGAAAAATATTTTTCCACTTCATTTCATATAGGCAAAATATTATCATGATTGTACAGTGGGTGGAATTCCTTAACCGCTAACATGAGGGGCATTTTCATGCATTTTTCTTATGGCTCCAAACACCAGCAACAAGCATCAGTGCATAAAGTGGAATATTAAAGACCTGTACTGAAAGCAGAAATATTTGTTCTCACTTTCTGGCTACTTTCATTAATTTATTTTATAAATCTCTTGACATTAGTTTAGGTTTTTTCCAATGTGGCAGTGAATGTATGTACTGTCTTAATTTTATTTACCAAAAAGTTGTAATCAAAGGCAGATGGACCATCTGGATTAAATGTCAAGTTCTCTAACATGTGAGCCCAAGAAATCTGAGCTCTGAACTATACTTTGACTGCAGTTCTGGTTTGGATTTCAGGTAAATAATTTAAAATAGGAAAACTGTGCCAACATAAATCAATTTCCTGTGTTATTTTTGTGTTTAATGTAACAGCAAGTGCCTCATTCCTGAGTACATGATGAGACCACAACATAGCAAGGGCAGAAATACCCCCCAATAAGGCTTTGTCTTGGCTTCCTGATTCCTTTCAAAATGAACCTTGCCAAAAGGCTCACAAAAGGTTAAACCAGAACACATAAGAGACCTCATCATGGGTTACGTATTGTGATATGCAGGTCTTCTGTTTCTAGTTAGAGCAGTAGAGAAATGGAAAGCATGAATTCAAGGTAACAATCCCTGCCTCCACTTTTGTCACAAAAAATTTATTCTTATAGACACAAAAGTACATTAATTTAGGTTCAGTATACTAATTCACTTTATCTTTCTTCACTGCTTTACATAGTCACAGGCAGAAAAAATTCTGAAACAACATCTACCCCTTGAAAAAACATTGTATCAGGGCCCATTCTCTGGGTTTGATTGTGTGAGGCCTGGCCCACATCCATGATTTTAGTCTCCCACCTTCCAAGACAGGATGGCAGCATCCAGATTATTTGCCAGGATGCTCCATGCTAACTTCTGAACTCTCCCCAGAGCATCCCTAGGAGAGCACCACTTGGCTTAGGGCAAAGTGGTGTTAGTAATCAGATAGCACAAAAACTGTGAGATGATATTTTGAATTTATTAATGTAGGTGTAGACTGGAAATTTTTGCCTCCAGCTGGGTCTTGTCCTTACTAAGAAGGAGGAATTTTCAAATGTATTACGCTCTGAAGGCACATTTCTTCTGTTAGTGGCTGTATCAATATTGCTAAAATACATTTGACATTCACTAGAACTGCATCCAGAAATTGAAACTTTCTTCTGTAAATGCAGTTATCTAGACAGATTAGCATAAATACCTTTCCTGAAACCTATGTGGATCTGTTCAGAGTGTTGAAATTCTTAAAAGAACAAATTTTCCCATGGCCTTTTTGAGATCTCCTCTCTCAGTAAACAAAAAATCTACCTTTTCTGAACTTCCACCTCTGTTCCTGATTGGGAAACGAAAATCAAAAGAACTGTACACTAATGAAAAAGTTGCTTATAATAAAATGGATTCAGCAAAATCTTAACATGAATTGAAGCAGATTTGGTATTGCTTCAGATCAACTTCTATGTTATCTGAATGCCTTGCCAGCAGTAAATATAATGTTATGTGGTGGACTTCTGGAGATCATCATGTCATCCCTATATATTCAGAAAATAAATCAGACTTATGTTCTGGATATTTCTAAATTACAATCTGGATCAGAAAATTACTCTCATTAAGCATTTTAAGGGCTTCAGGAAAACACCATTGACAAAAGCAAAGTATTTAAAGAAAAGAAAAATAAAAAATGCATTCAGATTTTGCAGTCTTCCCATTAGAGAGTTCATGTTATTCCATTTTTAAGAACAGTAGGACAAAACTGTATGCAAAAAGTCTGTGCATATTAAAATGTATTCCACATGGCTTAATGTGGCTTGGTCCTACTCTTCATGGAGGAGCAGAGCTGAATCCCTGGACTTTTCCTTCAGAACTCCATTGGATATGGCACATCCCAGCTCTAGAATTTGCTTTTCTAAACTAATTGGAAACATAATGACACTTACAGATTGTGGAAGAGAAAGCCAGAAATTACTGCACATCGGGGGGGTGGGGGGGTGGGGGGGTGGGCGAGGAAGGAGAGAAGGGGGAATTTTTCAGATTGTTTGTAGACTTCTGCTCTAGGATGAAACTACTGACACTATGGGAGCTCCCTTCTTGTCTCTGTACATTAAGCAAAGTGCAAAGCATCACTCTTCAGATAGAGTGTACATTTTTGTTGACCAAGATCAATGCCACTTTGTAATGAAGATATGCACACACATATGTCTATATGTTTGTGCAGGCACGTGTACGAATACATTTTCATATTCATCTTCCTGTTCTTTCTTTGGCTCCTTGACTTTGTTTCCTTCCTTCACAGATGCCATTTTGCACAACAGCATTATTTCCCTTTTTCCATTAGTGAAGAACTCATGTGTTTGCCATTAAGAACATTTTACAGAAAATTATTACAGGCAGAAGTATAGTTTCCCTTACAGGTAGACTAGGTAAATAAGATATATGTTTAACCACTTTTGACACTGCAAAAAAGATGCCAGTATTATAGTACAGCCTGCTATTCTTATATACTTGCTTGTCAGCTAGTCTGCATATCACCCTTCCCTGGTGTATGCAAATCATGGGCCGGAACCTCTCCGCCACATGCTGAGATAGAAGTGGAAAGCAAATGCCTAGCAGCAGTCATACCACAGGTGCTCTCTACTCCCTCCACCCCACTCAGGAAAAGCAACCAATGTATTCTCATCTCCCATTCTGCTGAAAAACTGCAAAACACTATAATCACAGGGACAAACCAGCATATATTGTGCCTTCAGCAGCCAGACAGTGAAGAGAAATGGAGCAACAGAGACCATGACTATGTTCATGTTTGTGGATTTAATCCATATTTCCAGATTTAAGTTTTCTGTTTTCATTAGCTTGCCTTTTTCTTTTTTTTTATTAAAGGTCAAAATAACTTTGTGGAAAGGAGACATTAATCATAAACAAAATATTTATTTGCAAAAAAAAAAAAAAAAAGGAAAAACACTCACCAAAATATGCCTAATTAAGGATTCTTGTCAGCTCCCAGAATATACTAAAGTTTGTATCTGCTGCTCCACCAGTTCCTATCACATGTTAGAGAATTTTAAAAAAGCAACACTCCTACATGAAATTTCACAGTGAAGAAAAACATTGAAGTTCCCTTTAAAAAGGCTTTTCTGCCTTCCTATCTCTAAGACATATTATTTGGAACCACTTCTGCACAACTGAAGCTCAGCATACTGCAAAGCCATTAGAACTAGATAACTATTAGTGCAAAGAAAAAGCAAACAAAACATTGAAAATATGTCAACTTTGTGTGTCAGATTTCAAGTGTCAAAACTGATTTCTTTAGCCACTTGTGATTTCTTTTCTACTACAGCTGGAAAATCTTAAAAGTAAACACCAGACAGTTAAAATACATTTTATCTGCTCTTAGGATGTCATGTGACCATTTACTTAAGAATAAGTATTCTAATAGTGCATTGGTTTTTACAGCTTTGGAGGAAAAACTATGGAAGAAATGCAGGCATAATGCAAACTACAGGACCTCCACTGCGACAGAAGGGAGAAGTGTGGTCATCAGGTAACGCAAACCCTGATGTTTACATGGTCTGATTTTAATTTTAGTCTTTTGCTGACTGTTTCTCATATGTGGACATGAATGGTCATAATCGCAGCCTTCAAAATGGCACACTTTATGTCTGTCCCATCCACTTACCTTGTTGGAAACAGAAACAGGCTATTAGACATGCCTAGCCAAATATTTCTCACTAGAAAATGCTGCTTGGTCAAGGCTCAGTCTCCAGTATCTTCACAGAATTTAGCTCTACAGATTTTAATTATTTCTTTAAATTGTTAGAAGTCTCAGGTTTTCATAGCATTTCTGTTGTGAATTTTTCATTTAGAACCACAGTTGAATATAAAGTGTAATGCCAATCTTTTATTGTGAGAAAAATATTTTAATAAATTTAGCATTTTGCAGGAACTGAAATACTGAAATAAGCCAGTCATCATTGTTTTACCCAAGATGATTGCAATTCAATATTCATTTTAAAAAAGAAACAAACAGTGAGATTAACTATTCATGGTGATGAAGAATGGAAATTTTGAATTCTTGAAAATCTACCTGAAACAGAAGAGGCTGCTTCTTCTGAACAGGAATTACATCTGGCAGTCCAATCAGCTCTTGAGTTACCTGCTGGCCAGGCATATTGTTTGCTTACATTCAGGGATGTTTAATATAGAATGGAGAGTAAAATCTGCTGCCATGACTTTGAAGTGTTTTATCCTGCAATTTACAAACTAAAGCAAATTTTTACAAAAACACATGGTGGGGGGCATGTAACATGTATAGAAATAAGAGGAAAAGGTTCCCTGCAGTGTAGCAAAATAATTATGTAGGTATGTTGTTTATCTTTCTCTTTGAGACAATGTAGCTGTACATGTCTACCCAGAAGAAACAATAACTGTGCTTTTGTGTGATGCATTGCAGCCACCACTTTACACAATAATTAATATAATGTTTATATATGACCAGAGCAACTAAGAGTAGCTTCTGACAACAAGGCAAATACTGTATTTTCTTCTACTCTATTTCTACGTTGTTCTCAGTATTGTTAGATATGTCAAGAAATATGTGAAGCTGAAAGACCAGTTTACTCAGATAATATATTCTTATGGACTAGGATCAGTTCAGTTTGAAAGTGGACACTTTGAACATAGTCTTTAGGCCCCTTCTAAATACCAACAGATGAACTACTATTTAAAAGAGTTATTTAGTCTCACAGTATGCTCATAACATGTCCGAACTAATGAGGAACTGGTCTATGGAAGGCTTCACATAGATGCCTCAGATTACAGTGTGAAGTTAATCTCAGGGCTCTCTATGGAAATCATTTCGACATTATGGAGAAAGTCGTGGTGGTTCGTGACTTTTCTTTTCATGAGAAATAGAGATAAGAAATTTCCAGCTTTAGTAGACCAGCAAGCAAGGACCACGCCTAAAACTTATGCTTCCTTGTGATGATTGGAGCCCTTTCCAATAGACAAGACAATGTGGTTATGACCAAAAGCCCTTCAATTCAATCTGCAGGCTTCTTGCCTATATTAATCTTGCAGAAATGTTAAATTAAACAATGTTGATGATGGTTTCAAATGAAAAAAGAAAATTCTGCTTATTTTTATATAGGAAGGAATTACACCAAGCTTTCTATCAGCAGTTGAGCTGAGAGTAGTAATATAGAAATGGTTTCTCAGTTGCTTCAGGTTTGTGTCAACAGACTGTCCAGCCAGGGGAAATTCTTTAGCAAATATAAAAAGCCTGTGGTTCTCTGATATGAGTAATGCCTTGCTTTTTCTGCCTTACTAGATTTTGTGATTTTTTTTCTGATAGTTTTAGGTAAATGTCTGCTATGTCAGTATCACATTTCCTGCTTGAAATTGGTGCAGCCATGAAATTATAAGCTCCAGAAGTATCTTAAAGTAGCTTCACCAAGGAGACAGCACAACTATTTCCTTCACGGGTAGGTTACAGTAGGTTATTTTCTAGTCACTGAAAGTTTACTACATAATTCTAATATATGAAGAAATCCAAAAGCAAAGATTTTATTTTTGAAAAGGATTATCCTCCTACAAAGTAGTAGTAATGATAAATAACAACAACAATCATAATAACAACAAACAACAACAATAATAATAATTGTTTTTCAGTCAGCATCTAGTTGGTCTTTACATGAGCTCTGGGAGGACATTTACATGTCAGTAATAAAATAACTACTGAGAGTAATTTTATATGCTGCAGAAAAATGAATTCACAAAAAAAAAAAAAAGACAATTTCCTTTAATGGTGGCCTCAATGCCACATGAAGTGTGTGAACCCAATGCTGGCTTCATTCCAGCTCTCTCTGTCAGTGGGACCAGAGTCTCTGTGTCCCTGCTCATGAGGTCATCTGTGTGCCTGTGCCCATAAGTCACTCCATTGCACTGAGCACCTAAGTACAAGGTGCCCTCTAATCTTGCCTCTGTGGTCTGACCCACAGAGCTCTGGGACTCATTGAAAGAAAGGCACAGAGCCATAAAATATACCAGTTGTAGAGGAAGGATCCTCCAGGGAGACTTGCTGCTATCTGCAGAAACCCCTGGAGTGCTGAGTCTGAACCTTATGTCATTCCTTCACCTTCAAGGACACATTGATGTGTTTCAATAAATCCATAAATAACATTCATATGAGTGGTCCCCAAGGTTAGTGTCTCCAAAAATGAACCGTTAACACTCTAACACAAAGCTTTCTTCCCAAGAGGGCAAAAGGTGTGCATATGCAGACAATGAATCATTCTATTATTTTATTTTCTTTAAGAAGTTCATCTAAAAATTGGACTTTTTCAAAGAAACCTCAGAAAATGATTCTATGTTCCCTTTATGCATCTGATATTTCAAGAGGACATGGTTGTTTTCTGATAGGGATTGTTTTATGTGTTTTAAAAAGATATCTACATGAAAGGTTTCACCTAATGAAAAAATAAATTAAAAATCTTGTGCCAGTGGTAATATTACATTCAGTAAGGAATATCTTCCTGATCATATTAGCACATTGCAAGGAAACAGATGTGTAAAACACAATAATCCATTGGTTTAACTGGTGAGCTTTCCATTTGCAGGCAGCAACCTATTCTCTAATTACAAAAAGACAATTTGTTGTTGATCTGCTAATAGGCATGCTGACCCAAACATGTTATACCTCTCTGAGAATGCAAAATTGAAGAATAAATGGATATTGTACTTGTACTGACTTTCCTTGAAACAACACTGAAGAGCAATATGCTATTGTCTCAAAATCAATGCCTCTCCCTGTAAATTCCCTGGGAAATTTGAGGTGCTGTACATAAGGAAGGGGAAAAGTATAAAATCATACCAAAGCATAAGAATCAAGCTTATCTGAGAGCTGTATTTCATATATTTTAATTAATTGTTGCATTTTTAATTTAATTGCAGCTGTTTCTTATAGAAGTGTTGGTACTACATCATCATTCAGCCTTCATTTATTTTCTGATCTGACAGTCCTTGATGCATTTCTGTAGATGGCTTAATAGATTTTTTTTCCCTGGGCAAGTGCAAATGGGGGAAGCTCACAGGATGCCATGCCAGGTTATCTTAACTACTAGGATTGCAACAGTTTGTGACTAGCAAGCAGACACACTTCAAAAACATACTTTCATGGAGAAACAAAAGGAATGATTTATGACTGTGTTTGGGATAGAAATTAAATCTGAAGGCAAAAGCAATAGCAAAGGATACTTAAAACCAAATTAGTTGGTGTTTAATCAGAAAAGATAACGTTTTTACTTTTTCTCCCACAGATTTCTACTTTTTATGTTTTCTTTTTATTTCATTTTACAAAAAACAAGTAAATCAATAAATAAAAACAAAAAAAAATAGGAGAAAAATGTCAGCAGGCAAGACAGAAGCAACTCCATGCACTTTTAAAGACAAGAAAATCTGTGGAATAAATTTTATTTTAAAGTTCTTTATAATAAAGTTTTAAAATGGCGGTATTTTACCCTACTGATTAACTTTGTTTTCTATATAATGACCTCATTCTCTAGGGCCATCCAATGCCATTTAAAGGCAAAAAGAAATTAATTCTGGCTGTATCTATGCAAATACGACCCATTGGGCTAGGCTAGCTAATCTAAGCTATATTGCCCACCCTGTGAAAAATCAGATATTCACAAAATATGAAGGGTTTCTTTTTTTCATTAGAAGACATTTAAGACTTTTTTAACCATTTTCCCTCCCTTGTCTGTTGCTTGTACATTAATATTGCTATATGGGGTGTGAGGTACTAACCTATCTGTCATATGACATTACAGCCTCATTTTGCCCTACAGTATTTAACTGCACAAGTCATTGAGCAGTGGAGAATAAGGCCAGAATTTTCTTCAGAATTTTCAGGGGGAAAAGAAGTGGTTTTCTTAATATATAACTAACATGATATATAACTAACAGCTAGTTGTGCTGAGAAAATGGAGTTGTGTTATTGAGTGGGTCAGTTTAAGTCCAAGTCTTCAAGTTACTTTACCTGTACTTCTTCATTTGAAGCTAGTTTGAGCTGCCTGTAATGAACTACTTTCACATAGATATTTTCATTTGTTATAATGTGAGAGAAAATCATAATGGAGATTTTTTTGTGCCTATTCTAATTAAAAATACTTTTAGCATTGTAGCACCACCTGCAGGAGGCCTATTATTTTGCTAGGGAACTCAATGTACCATGGGCAAGCTTTTGTGGGAACATTTTAAGCCAAAACACAAGAAACCTGAAGATCTTACAGAGGGATTAAAAAAATTAAAATAAAAAAGTAAAAAAGGAGAGAAACCCATGATAACCCCGCTGCATGCATGGAAAAACCACACAAGATGTGCTGTTTCAGACAGATAATTTTTAGATCTTGATTTTTAATTGTTTCCTTTTGACTAAGTTGCTGCAAGCAATTGGTTTTAAAATTAGTTTTCCAATTGATTGCCTAAATTGTAGAGAGTAATACTGCAAATTTTCAGACTGATGTAGAGGGATAGAGTAGAGATGTGTTTAATACCTGAGGTGCACACACTCCAACAAACAACAGAGATCCTGGGACCTGAGCTCTTCTGATAGCACAAAGACAGGGGATACCTACCCTATAAGTGCAGGATGGACTTCCCATGCTCAGGAAAGCTGCCTGAGGACTTGGGTCCACATGGCTGAGCACAGGCCACTGCCTACAGCTGCTCCATGAGGATATTCCTTTCCATACATGGTCAAGGTGTACATTGCCCTGGGACCGCTGGACCAGCGACCATTCCCCTGTGCAGCTGTGATTTTGAACATCCATTACAGCAAATCCAAGAAACCTCATGGTTTGATTGGGGGCCAGAAATGTGATAGAAATTCATCTGTGCAGCTTTTTTTCTTTTTTTCATTTTTTCTTTTTTTTTTTTTTTTAATTAGTAAGTACAAGAGCATAATTCCTAGATATTTAAGAATTCAGACACCTGGGCATATCAGATTAAGCTTTACATCCCACCCCTGAATGTCAAGGCCACTGCTGTAGCTAATTTAGTCATGACAGTTCAGCCACCATTAAACAGAGACAGCCCTGGACTCAGGGCTGAGCCATGGAAACTAACACTGCATTTTCACTGACTTTGCTGCCAGGACTGAACTATCTGGGGGGGTGCCAGCCTTAGTGATGGTGTCAGAGATGGCCATTACTTCTCCAGCACAGAAAGTACTGCATCCCCAAAGGGAAGTACTGAAGCCCCGAGAGAAGCACTGCTCACTGCCAGCCGCAATGGGTGTAGATGGGGGGAAACACTGCCACACAGCTCCAAGGCCCTGTCACTTCTGCAGCTTTCTGCACAACACAGATATGAAACAGAGTGGCCAAGCCTCTGTGAACAGCCAGCCACAGCACGTTAGACAAGATATCAGCAAAACCAGCAGACCGTGGAAAATTCGTGGGAAAAGGGAGGAACAAGGACCTGTGATTTGCAATAGTTGGTCATGCTGTGCACATTTCTGGGGTATTTCATGCATGTGTGACTGCAGATACAAAAACACATATGTAAAGCAGCTTTGCTTCTCCACATGCAAGCTCTTGCAAACTGTAAAATCTTCAGTTTGCTGCTGACTTGACATTTTTTCATTGTGTTCCCCTTCCTTACTCAGAGCACAGTATGTGTGCTGGGAACCATGATCGACAAGGGAAGGAGCAAAGGCAAAATTATATCAGGTAAAACAGAAAGGCTCTGTGACAAGCTGCCATTTGGAGAAGCAGAAAAATGCTAAGGGTGGAGAAGGGATAAGAGCCTGTCTTCCACTTTGCCTAGAACCCCTGCAACCCCAGCAGGTAGAGGCCCATACCCCACCCCGAGCATTTTTGCTCATCCCTGGGCTGAGGACCTGAAGAAAGCTTTCAAGGAGACAGAAACACTTTTGTCTGTACAAAGGTTGTGAGATCAGCACCCCATGAGACTTTGCCTCACCTCTGACAATATGACTTACAGCTAATGCTCTTGATGTGTTTGTTTTCTATTTTAGCTGATTTTCAATCTTGTCACTCACAACAGTCTGTTCAGTGATACTGGAAGAGACATGGGCACATGTGGCTGGCAAAAGGATTTTGCTTTTCAAATAGGTACTTGATTTTGTGAGAAAGAGTACTAACAAAACCATTTCTGTTTCCTTTTAGCAAATCATGTGGGTATTGTTCTTCCAAAGTGGTGTAAAGAAAGTGAAATGGGATTTAAAATGTATATTTGCTTGTGGAAACGTCTCTATTATGATTTCCCTCATTTCCTCTTTTCCATTCCCTCTGCCCCAGTTTACTCTCTTACACTCTGTGCACACATATGTGTGTGCACATGAATGCATATGTCTTGCCTTTTGCCTTTTCTTTTTGCTTTTTGCCTTTTTTTTTTTTTTTTTTTTTTTTTGCTAAGACAGTCAAGCCTCGGTGGTAAGTTACTTCTTTGTCCTATCCTCATAGCAGCTTGCCTGTTCCCTCCTCGAGGCAATTTGGTGCCAACTGGATCATATCAGACCAGTTGCTTTCTCCACAAGAGCAGGAGAAGGTGTAGGAGATTAAAATAAAGATCAGCCAACCCTGTAGCACAACAAATTAGCTCAGGCCATTAGGCATAATGGCCTTCCAGAGGGCAAAGGGGTCAGCTCAGTTTAAAATAATGACCTTCAGCCCAGGCAGGAGGAAGTATACACACATACACATGTCCTTCTCCTGATTCAGTTTTCAAAAGATATACCACACTCCACATTTTGTACAGCAAAAATGTTTCACGCATTTAATGGTACCTGATTTGTTTTGTTTGGATTTTTTTTTGTTTTGTTTTTTCAGGCTGACATGGGACTTTGAAGTTAACTATGTGGAGGCTGCTGAAAGATCCAGGCACAGTGATTCCAATTAACAACATGGAAATTTGGTTTGCTTAATTTCGAACCTACTTAAACATCAAAGGTTCAAAAGTTCAGTGCAAATGTTCCTGGATTACATTATTTCAGAGAGGAAGGTAGAGTAAAAACAAACAAATAAATAAATAATTTCCAAGGCTATATAGTATAGACTGGATATCATATGAAATATGAACTGGCTAGGGAAGATGTTGAAAGCACTGGACTGGGATTCGGGAGATGTAGATTAAATTCCCTGTCTATGCTGCAAACTTCCTGTGTGGCCTGTAGCAGACTGCATTACTGGCTCTGTGTTTTAGTTTTTAACACGTGCACAGGGTGCAGCTAATGAGTTCTTTCTCCTGCTCTTTGTCTCCTTTCCCTCTTAGAGATGCCCTTTAAAGAAAGGTCTGCAGATCTTCTCTTAATGGGTATATATACAGAAATGAATACTCAATACAGGATTCACCTCAACTTTGAATACTGCCAAGGCCGAACTAGAAAAACAATAATTAAAACCAGTAGGTTGGCTTTCAGGAAATTCTTGGCTCTGTCACAAATTTCCTGTGTGACTTTCACAAAGTCATTTAATCTGTTTCTGAATCAGTTCCACAACCATAAAAGTACTGCTTAGTAACGTAGTGTATGACACATCCATTCATGGTTGTAAGACATGTGAAAATGACAACAGGAGGCCCAAAATGCATCTAGGTAGGCTTTCTTTGATGAATAAAAGCTGCAAAGCTCAATATCTGTTCAGCCCAATGATGGTGATAAAGGAGTAGTGGAACACGGATACGTCACACTGTGTACGGTCTTCATATGGGTTAGTCTTGAATTTCAAGCCCAATTATAATATGAAAGACAAAAATACCCCAAACATATTTGTTAGTTCAATTTGGGGTGAAAAGAGCATTAGAGGAGAGGGAAAAGTCTACGCACTCAACAAGTTTTATGAACCCCAATTGGCAGAAAAGAAAGTTCACACTATTTCTTTCCGTCATACCTTGCTCTGATATGGAGAATTCTGTCTGAATTTATGACTGTTTATGGTATGAGAGCTACACAGTGTTTGTGGAAGTATGAAAGCTGTTGTTGAGTATCATAAAAGGAATTAAATCACCAAACTGTTTTCACAGGAGGTTAAAAGGTCTGACATAAATCTTCAAAGGGTAGGCAGAAACTCTGTCCTTAATCTGCCCTGTTGTGCTGAGGTTCTACAGGCAACTCATGTGGTATATAGCATTGCCTAGTGCTAGGACAATTTTCTAAAGTCTGTTGGGAAAAAGAAGTTGATAAAGGCGAAACTGCATCATTAGGCTAACACTGGATTTTTCTGCTTTGATGAGCAGATATTGAACAATAAAGCTTTTTACTGAAACTAACTTTTTTTTTTTTTAGAATATGTGAATATAATTGTAACAAGTTCTTAATTTTCCATGGAGGCCTCGTGAGTGTGTGTGTTTCAGAGAAGGGGAAAAATGTGTAAGGGGAGGGTTGATGTATGTAATGATCTCTCCACCTATCAGTGATGGCACTGAAGAATGCTCTCTGCAGGTGAGCTGAACTTCACCCAGTGAGCTTTCACTATATATCATCTGCCATCAGGACTGCAACGGCTGCATGGCAGGGCCAGGAGATCCAACAGCAAAATGCCCAATAGCACTTCTAGTGGCCTAGATAGAGAGCTCCTGTGGGGCTTTGTCATTACAATTCCTGCTTGGAATAATATTCAATCTTAAGTGCTATAGTAAGACATTGCAGAAAATTGTCTTACAAAATAATAACTAGATCTTTGGGAATGTCTTTAAGCTGTGCAAGAGTGGGAAATGACCAGAAGTTCATTTTTAACCAAAGCAACTCATTAGGATATGAGGTATGTTTGATTTTAAGTTTAACAATGATTAAAGATGAAAGCATTCTTATTAATTAACATTAATCAAATGTTGATAAGAGAAAAACTAAATTAGAAAAATTATTAAAGAAAACACCACTCCCAGGCCAACACTGATTCCAGTTTTTTCTTGCCTGGATTGAGTTTTATATTGGAATTATAATGTAAGCCCCTGAAAATAGGGTTTACAATGGAAACACTGACAGATTTTTAACTGAAGCATGTTATGGGTTCCTTTATAAACATACCAGGCAGGATGGTCTTGAGCCAAAAAAGTGCTTTTTAAAAATGTATTAAAAATTAATTTATTCCTTATGCATGTCTAAGTTAAAACTTCTCATCATGAGCTTTATCAATTCCCTCAAGGCTCATCTCTATCCATTGCAGACAACAAAAATGTATTCTATACATGATAAACTGAAACAACTCAACCTGCCATGGGATAAGTGGAATGCTTTGCTGGTAGATAGCATACTATGCATACTGTATATGTATGAAACTGTACACAGAATACAGCTACAGAACTGCTAACCTTAATGAAATCTGCTTTTTTCTCATATAGCTTTACCATGCAGCACAGGCAACCACAGAGTGCACATATAATGAATGTGTCACGATGTGGCGTTTAGGTGGAGGCACTAGCTGGCAAAGGTGAGTGGCCAGTCCTGCTGGCCCTTTGCCCAGCCCTATGGCACATGTGGGAAACCAGCTTTGGAATAGCAGGGAAGGACACCTTTCACAAAGAGATAGTATGCGCCTGCATGACTAGGTGTGCTCTGCTCCCATGCTCTCTCCTTTCTTTTCCCCTTCCTCCCTCCCCTCTGCAGGGACACAGTAAGGCAAGCAAAAAACTTCTTTCCCAAACAGGGTCCCCTTCCACCAGCCAAGGAGCGCTGGGATTTGGCCACAGTTGCCGCCACTTCTGCAAGTGAAAAAAAAAACCAGATTGCAATTTGAAAATTGGATATGGTCTGTAAATGAGATCCGACATGCAAACAGCTAAGAATGTGTGTTATGTGTGATATCCAACCCCACATCTGCACACAATTTGCACAATGGATTCCTGTCATTTTCCAGGGTTGAAACAAAAAACTCCAGTTCGGCAAGCCACACAACTTTTGAGGGCTGAAGTTTTTAGCAGAGTCTTGCAGTCCAATTTCCCCTCAGATGGAAGCACTTCTCACTGTAATTCCTGAGCTCCTTTCTTCCAAACACTGAGCATGTTCTTAGCCCCAGCCACACATGGCTGAAGATAAGCCTGGGGCGACATCAAGAAGAATTTGCAACATTTCTTTAAGAAGCAAGTGTTAATACATTTCCTGTTAGATACAGAAAATAGGATTAGAGGTGATATTATGACAAAGGTCTTCTGTGACATGAGGAATAAATGTCATTAATGCCCCCTAATGGGCAAAGTGGTCTCCCGCCTGCATGAATGTATCAGGCCTGTATTAGATTGTCATATATGACTAATAGTGAAATAAGACACCTTTACACCAAATGGGAAAATAAGGGCTCATGCTCTAAATTCATTTACAGTGGATTAATTTGCAAAGAGATTGATGCAATCAAAGACTGAGAAATTGAGTTCAAATTGATTTTATTACATGAAGGCTAGGATAATGTTATAAATATCTGTAATACATACAGAGATTAAAAACTAAAAGCCAATCCTTTCTCATCCTGAAAGGAGTATGTATCCTTTATTTCTTCTTACCAGTTCATGATACAAGACAGTGCAACATAAAATATCTCTCTTATCAGTGCTATCTCTGAAAGTATTTTTTCCATGTGACTTTATTACTAAACAGTGACATCTATTGGGAATTCGTATTTCAAGAATTTGGAAAACAGAAGTGTATTCAGACTTGACTGATCAAACCATTTGAAATTACCTGATACAGGACACAGTTCTGAAATAGAGGAGAGATAGATGAGATGAACTTACATATCTGTTTCTTCTCTAGGGCTAGACCATGTTATTAAGAGACTATGTTATTAGGTGACAGACTGAGGCAGCTGTGGGTGGAGATTTATGGAGGTGTGAAATTTCTCTGCGGTTTTAAACAAAATACTGGCAGTGGATGTTTCCCCTGGGCCTTCAGTGGAGTGTATATGGCAGCAAAACTTTCCCCATCCTTCTAAAAATTGCACCACAGATACATACTGTGGGGCAGCTTCAAAGTCAGGTGTTGTGTCTCCTATTGCTTCCCAGGTAGTACTATTCCCTTTGCCGGCAGGAGGGTGAAATGCCCTATCCTTCCATTCACATGAAGAGACCCTTTCCTTCTAAGACTGTCAGAATGAAGGTCTGAAAAATTGGAGAATGTCTTGGGCTGAGCTGGCAAAATGCCAACTGCCCAATACAGAGTCAGCTTCCCTCCCTTCAGCTGAGAAAAGGGAGAAAGGGGAAAAAAACCTTCAAACTAGGATTATGCTTAAACTAACTACGTGTATTTATACAGAAAAGAAAAAATTAAGAGAAAACAATATAACACACACTCTACACAAGTTAGATATAACAACAATTTTCTATCTCCCACCAAAAAACAGATTCTATCACTCTAGATCTATAAGCACCCTAAAAGACACCCAGCAAGAAAGAGAAAGTACAAGAACAAAATATTTCTACTTCCCTGAATTCAAACAAAAGGCAAGTAGCAACAGCAGCAGCAGCAGAGCCCACTCCAGCAAGACGGCAGCTGTGTGTCTTGCCTCTACTTCAGCCATGATGGAACTCCTGTACTCATATTGCAGGTTTGCGTTATCTGGTATGAAATATTTCTTTGGTTACTTAAGTGAGGTGATACCTGTCTCTCCTAATTTACGTAGATTCTCTGAGCCTGCTAATTTGAGGCCTAGTTAAAACTAAAGCCCAAACTACCACACACAACCATTAGTGTATAGTTTTATCAGAAATGGGCAAAAAAACCCTGTTGTAGAATGGACAACATAATAGCAGAACCAGAGCTCTTGTCATATTGATGTGAAGAAAGCAGGTCCATCTTATCAGCTGCCTCCACACAGCTTCTGGGAGGAGGTGGAAGGGCACTGCCAGGCCCTCTGGAGTCATCTCTGTCCTGTGCTGATACAACCCATCCCACAGCCTCTCACAGGGTCACTTCTTACAGCCCTGACCATACAGAGGTCCCTCGCTGAACGCATGCCAGTTTGTCCACATTTTGTATTGAGGAGGGCCCATATCCAGTCTTCTATTTGGCCACAGTCTCATAAGTGCAGAGTAGAAGGGGTTAATCCCATCCTTAGATGGATAGACTATGGTCCCACAGTCTGGTGTCTGCTGGCTCATGAATAGCTTATAGTGCCCCAGGGCACCAGTGACTCCCACAGAACTGGTCTCCAGCCCAGCCATCCCCAGCCTGCACCCTCACAGGGTCATCCCCTCAGAGATCTAAGAGTTTGCAATGATTCTCCTTGAATTTCACAAGATTGCTGTTGGCTCAGTCCCTGCATCCTGACTGGGCCCTGAGGTGGAGAGCCGTGTTGTTGTTGCTCCTGAAATGATTTTGCTAATCTTGTGCATGCCTTGGAACCCCTTCAGCACATTTCTGAAGGCAGATCCTGGGTCAGATGACTCTGAAATGAAGCTGGCAGGCAGTAGCTGACAGGCAAGCCAGGCCTTTTCCCACAGAATTTCAGTTGCTGTGTTTTTGATTTATATTGTTATTTTGTAAATGGCACATTTTAAGAGTAAAAAAATAAACACCAAGTTAAGCTAAATAGCCTAATACATACTTAGAAGAAAAATTAAATGAATGCTGAGGACTCCTATACCTAATTTGTGTGTCAAGGCCTCAACTTCAGGTTGATCTGGAGTTTTTCAAAAGAAAATACAAATGCATTGCAATGAAATTTTTCTTATGAAAATATATTGGTTTTCTGTAATGACATCGAGAATGGAATTTCTAGTCTGAACCAGAACAAAGGCATAGCACCCCTAAATAGTCCCTGCCTAGGGCCCACTTTTAGGGGAGCAGAGACCCAGACCCATAATACAGTTGCACTCAGCTACAAACAAGGAATTCCTACCTCCCAGTGGGTCCCTAACAGATTGCTCTGCTCAGTTTTCAATATAGTTTTTGGAAGACTTTTATTTTATTTCAACAGAGAACAAAAATAAGTTTCCAAACCTCAACATTTTTTGTTAAACAGAGTTTTCCCAGCCAAACCTACCATACATTATTGCTGTTACAAATCCCCCAAGAGCTTCCAGAATAATCAGAAAGAAGTGCTGCTTCCAGAAAAATCCTAAATCAAAACCAAAGGGTAGAAAAAAGAGATCCAGCATGTAGGGGAGCACTGGTGGTGTGGCCACCCCATACAAGCATAGTGACAAAGGGAAGGAGATTGTTATCACCATCTAAGTGCCCACAGCAGTAATCCAGCCTGGACTGTTTAGGGGAAAGGATCTTCAAGTTGTGCAACCTCCCACACACTGTTCCGCACACAGACACTGCTCCCTGTTCACGCAGCCATCTGTCTGCACATCCCCCCTTCCCTGCCTTGGCAACCACCTCCTTCTTCATGTCTCCCTATCAAAAACGTAGCAGCTCTCCTCAAACATCCCTGTGGCGGGAGCTGCCACTGCCAACCCTATCCTTCTGCTTGCTTGCCAGGAGGAGCAGGGTGACAGATAAGCAGCGAAGACTAATGCTCTCTTATGGGAAGGAGTAGACGGTGTAGATATGAGTGTGCACAGCCCAGCCCTGCTCATCTGGGAGGAGAGGAGTAAGCCAGGATCTGTTATGAAGCAGAGAGGGAATGGGCTCATTCCCTGCATGACTCTCCCTCCTTCATCTCCCAAGGATGCCCAGGCACATTGCACTGCCTGTTGTTGACCTACCAACAATCAGAACTATGGTACGCTGGTATTAAAAACATTTTGCAGGCACATGTCACCTAGATCCCTTATCCAGGTGAGGTACCCCCAAGCTATGCCTGTTTGGATTTCATTGATGGGGGGTGGTGAAAGTAGGAGCTTTAGGTCTACGTAGACACTCATGGTGTACACATGGGTGTTTAGTTGTAAGCATCACTCCCTCGCTGCTTTGCAGCAGCTTGAGCATAGCTCCCTGCTCTAGTTCACAGACTTCAATGTTGATCCTGGGGCTGCAGAGATGGGCTCCTATCATGTGGTGCTTAGTTTGCTTCCACCTTAATTCTTCACCTGCAATATGATAAAAATACCTGTATTTGCCTGACTTCCAGGATAAACACATTACAAGATTGTAAAGGGCTCTATAGGTACCAGAAACAAGAAGGATAAATGTTTCTCTTTTCCTATTAAAGTGGGTAGAGTTTTTATAAGGGAGACAAATCCTTTACTTTCCATAGTAGAATAATAGTTTCAACCTGGAGACAAAAACCCAGAAGAGGCCTCCGGTAGGAAGCTGTACCTTTTGGTCAAAGGGCTCAGACACGTTTTTAAGACATAATAGCTATGCATTTTTCCTTCACAAAAAAAGATAAGCTCTTGGTTGCATGCCCAGCATCAAACAGCAGAGAGTAAAGTGATGTTAGTGTCCTGATGTCAGTGAGAAAACACAACCTTTGTGGGGGAAAACAAAAAAAAAAAGCACTGTTTGCTAAAAGAACAGTATCACAGCTAGTCGATTTTGATATTTTTGCTGCTATGTGGACAAGAGTTTTTCTGGCTCTGGAACCCTTTTTTCTCTACCTCTTCCCTTAGGCCTCTCTTTGTTCTGCACTGGACCTTTACCTCCAGTCAGATGTCCAGGAACATGTAGGTTAGGGACGGTATGCACTTTTTTAACCTCTTGTCTGAGATAAAAATGAAAAGATCAAAAACACTAACCAATCCAGAACTGCTCTTTATTTATAGCAACAATAATTAACCCCCTCTTGCGCTGACCTGAAAGCTCCTGGGACTCTTTTGCCCCATGAGAGACTGCTTAGGGATATAAGTAGCTCTGGGAAGAGATCCCCATGGAATTTTTAATTGCCAGAGGTTCTTCATGGGTCTGTGTCTTCCTCTTCATCTCAAATTATTATAAAAATATAAAAGGGAAACAACGAGCAAAGTGGAGGTGTGAAGAGGGCACAGAACTCATCTGTTCCCTGCAACAACTCTGCCTGGCACAAGTTCCATCAACATTAGAGCATTAGGCTTTCTTCTGGACTTTCTCAGCAGGTTTCAATAGACCCCATGTGCTTGGCTCAGCATGTTATAAAGTTGCCAGTTATGCTAACACACGGTCTCCATAATGCTTCAATAATTTGCTAAAATAAAGGGTTAATACAAAACCTCCTGATCTGACTCATAGAAGCAGTTTTTTCCCCAGGACAGAAAATGGGTGGTTCTCCACACAGATGAAGGCAACTGTCCTCAATATCCCAAACTCTGATAGTAGAGAATCGTGGAATCATAGAATCATAGAATCAATTGGATTGGAAAAGACCTCAGAGATCATCAAATCCAACCCTTGGTCCAAATCCAGTCCGTTTACTAGATCATGCCACTCAGTGCCATGTCCAATCTGCGTTTAAAAACCTCCAGGGATGGGGAATCCACCACCTGTCTGGGCAGCCCATTCCAATGCCTGATTACTCTCTCTGCAAAGAATTTTTTTCTGATATCCAACTTAAATTTCCCCTGGCAGAGCTTAAGCCCGTGCCCCCTTTTCCTATTGCTGAGTGCCTGGGAGAAGAGACCAGCCCCCACCTGGCTAGAACTTTCCCTGAGCCTCCTCTTCTCCAGGCTAAACAACCCCAGCTCCCTCAGCCTCTCCCCACAGGGCTTATGCTTCAGTCCCTTCACCAGCCTTGTTGCTCTTCTCTAAACCTACTCCAGCACCTCAATATCTTTCCTGAACTGAAGGGTCCAGAACTGAACACAATACTCAAGGTGTGGCCTCACCAATGCAGAGTACAGGGGAAGGATCATTGACCTGGTCCTGCTGGCCACGCTATTTTTGATACAGGACAGGATCCCATTGGCCTTCTTGGCCATCTGGGCACACTGTTGGCTCATGTTGAGCTTCCTGTCAATTAGTACCCCCAGAGCATTCAGCCAGCAGTTATTTGTGTCTATTTTTCTTCTGTAACAGGAAAATAAGGGCTGTTTAGTTTAGTTCAATACTCCTCTGCTCAGTAAGACTTTAGGCTCCCTTCTAACCCTATTCTTCATCTGTCTCTGAGTTTACTTTCTCTTCCAACAGCTTGGGCATCACAAAGCACTCCAGTGCTTGGAGGTTGAATGTGAAGGACCATAACTCCCTACACATTACACTTTCTGTCTCAGAGGACAGTTGATAATTTATTTTTTTTTCAATTTGAAAAGCATTTACCTAATTGTATCATTACTTTTGTTTATATGATAATTGAAACTTCCCATTATTATTGTTGTCCAATACTTCAGTATAACAGTGCTTCTATTTGCTTGTTTCTCTGCCAAATTTCCATGTTCTCACACAAAGTGCTTTCCTCTGGTTGATTATTTTTTTGAGTATTTTTGTTCAAAACCAGCCCAAATCCCATTTCTTGGAACAAAGCTAAGAATAAGGTTTGTCATTTCCCATATTAAATAGTCATTTTTTTATACCTTTGTTGTATGAAATGTCTTTCTATGTCAGAGCAGGGATTGGAAATTGACCGGCATAATAGCCTCTGTATTAATGCACACCCTTTGCCATTTAAAGGAAAATTGTCTATTTTAGGCCCAATTGCAGGGGAAAAAAAAGCATTTGTTAACCATAACGGTTAAGGATATTCATGCAAAATAACATTTTATGACTTCATTTGTTATCCTTATTGATAATGTTTTCAGTATATTAATTACATGTGCTACTTTATTAAAGTACTTTAAAAACTTATTTTCCAAATCACCTTTTACACCTTTCTAAGTAAGTTTTTAGCATTTTAAAATTCAGAGACATATGTGCAAACACACATAAACACAGGCACACAAAAAAACTCTAACTACAGAATTGATTAACAGTAAACTCCTAAATTAAAGTTTATGGGCCAGAATGGCACAAATAATTATTACAATCAACATGAAGAGATTTTTTAACCTAACTTATAAAATATGAACAGTCACACTGTGTGTTGTTTCCTGTATTGAAAGCAACTATTATTTGGCACTATTATTTTTAGCACACTGCTGTTTGAATGAGACATTGTGCTGATTTGAAGGTAAACTGACACGAGAGATTACAAGTCAGAGTAACAATTCAGTAGAAGATTACCATAAACACAATGATACGAAGAAAAATTGAGTTTAACCCACAAGAAACAGTGTTATAACCCAACACCTTGGGGCACAAACAGTATGGTGTTCATTTGCCCCTGTGCTGAGCCCCACGTGGTCCCTTTGAGTACAAAGTGAAAGGAAAGGAAAACCTAGTGGTGAGGATAATGGCCACAGTCTGATCAAGAGTGGCAGTCACAGTCCTGTTGAGGTTCTGGTCCTCCTCTGGGTCCAACAAGTGGTATCAGAAGTCCACAAACCCCAAGATTATATATACGCAGGTTTAGGTAGGAATGTCCAGTACCTCTCCCTGGGTGGGGAGTTCCACAATGAGTGATTTTACTTTGTGAGTCATGGGATATTTTTGACATCCTTGATGGCCCATTAGCAGACATGACCCCTCAGCCTCAGTGTGAAGGTGCTAATGCCTCTCCAGAGGGAAGTTATCACAGCTAAGTCATTGGTGTGAAGGCAGGAACACCCTCCTATCTCACAGGCTTCTTTAACACCCAGTCTGTAGCCTGAGATGTTGGGTGTGCCCTGGCCAGCTGCTGCAAATTGTCCATTATTAACAATTCATGAGAAATTACATAAAGAGTGTAGAATACACAGTTTTGGTTACACCCACAAAGTGATAAACTGGTCCTGGCCATTGTAACTGGGACAGATGTTAAAAATAGTGCCTCTCATTTGCCAGGCTCTGAAGCCACTCTGCTGGGAGAGTATAGAAAAGAAGTATTCAGGGTGTTCACAAAGAAAATGTGCCAGATCCTGATACCAGTCCTACCAGTGTAAATCTGGGGTAAATCTACTCAGTGTATTCATGGGTATTCTAGATCAGTATAAAGCAATGTGTTTTGGTCCACTGGGTAATAACATGATACAAAAGAAAATAAGATTAAAAAAACGAAGTGGAAAGAAGATAGGCTTTGCTGCAGTGATTACTGGTTTCTGGGCTGTTAGAGCAGAGAGAAATATCAGCCTTTTGAGTCTTGCTGGCAGTGCATGTTTCCCTTCAGCCAAATGAACAAAGTATGGTCTGCTCTAATCAAGTTTGACCATTCCTACATTCAGTCACACGAACACCACAGATCATCTTGCAGTAATTTTTACAGGAGGAGAATAGAAGTACAGGGGTGGTCAGATACCTGCAGCATCTGCAATCCCTTCCCACTGGCTGAACAGTTCCAAGGGAGAAGCCAACCCCCAGCAGTTCCATAAAATACCATGCATTTTTCTACTTCTCCTTTTGGCTCATGTTTTGGGTGCCTCCATGCTGTGCCCTTGGGATATGGACCCACAGTACTTTATCTGCACATGCTTTAGAACTCCTAATACTACCAATGTGATACATAACAAGCTGACTGCATAAAGAAACGTGGATTTTTATCACACCTATTTTCTTTTTTTTCTGTTAAGTCTCATCTCTCATCTGTGTGTGCAAAGGTGCTAATAAAATTAGAGGAGAGGTCCTGGGATATTCATCATGTACAATATAATGTTTTGTTTCATTATGAAACAGCTGTATAAGGATTATAAAAAGATGATTTGCCAAAAAATATTTCAAATATTTGAAAAAGGATTTGGTGCCATTTTCCTTATAAAAATAACCAGTTCCTTCTGTGTTGATGAATGTGATGTACATAAAGTGTTTTGGCAGCTATACAGATGGAGGTGTTTCAGCTGTTGTTCATATAGACATATCATTCTAGAGATCTACAGATGTGATGCATATTAAAAATGTAGCACTACAAGCTTTTCTAACATTCATAGATGTTTTAGGAGGTGAAGAGCAAAACCTTGACATTCTGCTGGCATAGTACTGTTTTCACTGAGGGAGGAATTTTGTTCATAAAGTCAGGAGCAAAACCTCAGGACTAGTCCTGTGATAAACACCACAGCTGAAGTCCAGGGGAACCTGAAAGCTGCAGAGCACTGCAAAGATGCTGTCATGCGAGAGAAGTGCATGGTTAATAAAGCTACTGAACAGTGACAGCCAGGGTTCCATGTTGGGCTCTTACTTCATACCCTATTTCAGGATGCCCAAGGGATCCTTCGTGCTTCTGGGTGCCAAAAAATACTGGAGGTATTGGCTGAAACCAGATTCCTTTGTAGTCCCAAATCTCTGCTGAGCAGAAGTGTATAACCTCCATGAGATGGGGCTATCTAGACCTGCAGGGAAAGGGAATGCATTTGCCTTTGATGATGCATTTGCAGGAGCAGCAGAATGCTGAAGTCTGGAGCACATCTACTGTGCCAGCTGCAGGGCAAGAGCCATTCTCTACTAGCTTGCTGACAGCCTTTGTGAAGGATGCAGAAAGCCTGGCAGTAGATCTGACCCAACTGCTTGATATGTGGAAAAATGGACTCACATGCAGCAAACCACATGCATATCACACTTCTTCTCATGAAAATGAAAACTCTGAGCCAGCCCATTCTGCTATCCATACACTGCAAAGCTGGATTTGTTATATTCAATGTACATGAGATAGAAAAGCTCATGTGCTGTAATTGACACATCCCAAATTTAAGCAGGCTAAAAACACAGATGCTTTGCAGTACATGTAGCTATTTTCTGTCTAGTATTTCAAAGAAAAAAAAATAAAGGACCCCTAAGCCACTCTATTATATAACTGGAGTTCATCTAGCACTCCTTTTGAGAATCAAGGTTCACTATGCCCCATGTGTATTGCTGTGTACTTTTTTATGTGTTCAGTGTTACACCACGACAAAAATAGAATCCTTCCATAAAAAACATGTGAACTCAAAGACAAAGAAAAGCAAGACCTACTCCAAACCTAGAAATGACTGATTCTCACTCTTTAATAATTAAAAGCTTTCATGTGTGCATCCAGGCAAAGGAGGGATATTATTTGAGAGTCTCTTATACTAAAGCTTAAAATGCAGAAAATAACTTATTTTGAGGGGAAAAGTGGCAATGTGAATCACAAGAAAGTCACAAGTCTGTATAAGGAGAGGATCCCAGTAGGTGGATCTTGCACTGTCTCATTTTTTATTTTATGAAATAAAATCCTGAGTAGTAAAATTCTACAGATCTTAAGTTATCTTCACTGAAAAGAGACATGAACCTTCAGATTTTTTATACCTATGTGAATAAATACATAGTTGTAGATGACCTGGTGGTTTAGAGCTCTTTGCTACACTGTAGTCTGAGTGGGAAGGGGAAGGTTGCATTGTGAAAACCAGTTTCCGTATTGAAGATGGATTTTGTTGTTGTTGTTATTGTTTATTACATACAAACTACAGGAAAGAGAGAGAACTGAGGTCAGCATACACACACCCTTGTGCTGTAACCCACACACTGACTTTTCTTAAGCTGGGCAAGTAATGGATATGTATAATGCAGAGCTTGCTACTGCAGAATGTTCTACATTTTCACCTCTCATGGGTATACAAGCCCCAAGGTGAGGTTGCCAATCATTCTTAAAGACACAGTTGAAATTATGCAGAACTGAATCTGAAAGAAATCATACTGCACTTGCTCCAGACATCACTTTAGAGATAGGAAAACATACAACTTTTCATATATTCACTTTATTGTATACAAAATATGTTGATATTGAGGCAATAAAACTCTGCCCCAAACAGTGGCAGGGCAGGTCTAATCTATGTGGAATTTCAGGTTTTAATAGAATATCAGAAAAGAGTGAATTGCAAGTTGCCATTCTGAAATGTCAAATCCCCTCTCAAATTGAAGAAAAACTTATGTAAGTATGGAAAGGCAAGCAAACAGATCTAGATACCTTTGGGGTTTAATAGCAGAAACAAAAAACTTTACATGTTGAAGACTGCATTTATCCCTGCAGAAGGAAGCAGGGAATTAAAAGAACATCTACTAAGCTGTGCAAATATATAAACAGCCCTGCAATTTTAAGATGCAAACATGCAAGCATCAGTAATGTTCATATATCAATATTTTGCTACTAAACATATATATGAGTCTTTACACCTGATCACAACCTGATATTTTTAATTGAAATTGACTCTAAATAGGGCAACCATTTTTAATTCTCTACCCTCACTTCTCAGTGCAGAGAGGACATAAAGATACCTTGTCTGTGTTACCTCCTACGACAAGTAGAAAGAAACCTGTATTTTAATGAAAATTAGGTAGTTCATAGACCTGACACTTCTAGGGCTTAAAAAGTAACTATATTTACTCTATAAATACTAGCTGTTGCATAGGCTTCCAGTTATGCTGCTTGACACTAGCACAGCAAGAATGTTGGGTCAAACGCAATTAGACTGGAAGTAATATTGGAGTAAAACTCAAATCTGTAACAGGATGAGAAACTGACAGCAAAAGCCCATTTTCTCCCTCATCACTAAGGTCATGGACAGTACAGCAGAATGCACTTACTGCATTATGTCTCTCCATCCCTGTAGCAAAACAAAAACAAATAAAAAATTTATTTCTTATTTAACATCAAGCAACAGCTCAGGTCTCAGCCTCTAGACTCCATTCAAACACTAATGTTCACACAAAGCTGTTAGTGAAAGACAAGAATGTCAAATACAGGAATGTTTTCAATTTCTCCTTCTTTTTTTTTTTCCCAAAAGCAAAATTCCTTAATACATTTTGGGTGAACTCATAAATTGTGCCACAAAACAGAGAAAAGAAAAATAAAATCCTTATTATTTTAACATCTCAGTGTTGGCTGTAAGCAGTTGATACAATTTTAAGTCAGTGGTTACACTCTTGAATTCTCATCCCTGAGAAGAGGGAACTAACAAGTACCTTGAAAAATCCTTGCCGAAACACTCTGGAATATAAATCAAGCTATATTTACATGCACTCTTTGAAGAAAGGATTTAGCAAGGCTTGAAAGGTGGGGTTTGATTGCTACTTCATAAGTAATGAACAAGAAAATATTTGAAAAGTCCAACTGATATTTGACTAAAATAACCCTTGTCAATGGATGCTTATTTCAGAGAGATATTTAATTTCATTTTATACCTCTCTTATGCAGAATAATAACCCTTCCATTCTGAATTCATTAACACATTGCATGTCAGCAAAAAACATCAGGATTATTTCTGACAGGTACTAATACTTGGGGTTTATTTATTTAGTTGGCATTTACTTAACTATGTCTTAACTTTTTTTCTACACCAAGAAGTGCTGAACACTTGCAGATAGTACTGAAGGAACCTATAGTCTTATTATGAAGTTAAACAAACCAAAAATTAAGGCTTAGAAACAATTTGGTAGTTCTCATCAATGGTCGTGACATTTCACAGGGATATTTAGAGTGGCCATTACCTTTTGCTAGGAGGTTTCACACAGCAGATGAAAAATTATGTAAACATGAAATCATTGTCACTTGGTCTTCATACCATATGTGAAGGTCTGTGCATTTATGCTTTAGCAAGTGCCCAGTGGTGTTTCTGGCATTTACCAGTGGTAGTGCAAGGGGCTATAGGAGCAGCAAGTGAGTCATTATTTGAAAAAGGGTGTTACAGGTTCACTTAGGTGAGCCTAAATTTTGGCGTTCAGAGTAGGCCTGAAGCTGTCAGCCGACTTGAGCTGGGCTGAGCTAGCAGCTGACTTCTTCTAGCCAGTAACTTTGTATTCCATACCACATTACAACATCATCTCCAGGGAGGTAGGAACCAGTGTGGGATTGGTTAAGGCAGTCACTTCTTAGCCTTCCTTGGGGGAGGACGGACAATGCTGCCCCAGGGGGGATGGAGAGGGCCAGGTCCACCACTGGCTCACCGGGTATCTCAGGAAAGTAAAATGTCTTGTTCTGGTTCTCTCCTTTCTGCTTGGGTTTGTCTCCCTGGGGAATAAGTTTTTTGAAGTAATGGGTAGTTAAGATAACAGAATTTGTGTGTTCGTTAGGAAGTGGGGAACTGTTTGTTGGTGTTTCAGACTTGTGTGAGTGTATATTTGTACTTTCTTCTAATTGTCTCTTTCTTACTGTAAAAGTATATATAGTTTTAGTATAAACGTGGTTTGAAGGGGTTTTTTCCTTCCCCTCTTTATTTCCCAGCCTTTCCTTGGTGTTGGGAGGGAGGTTCTAACCCTGTCTTGGAGTGCTGGCAGTTTGCCAGCTCAAACCAAGACAAAGGGATAGACATTTGGGTCTAGAATTCACACTATAATCTCTCCAGCATTTCAGAAATGTGTTGTGTACTGGAAAGTATTCTTGTGCAAAGGGGAAAGCAGACAGCTCAGCCAAAAAAAACTTCCTAGACAACAGCAGCAAAATGGACTGAAAAATGACCCCATGGCTACTGGGGAGGAGGCAAGGAAACATGAAACAAGACCACTTGCATCCTTTAAAAAAACTGCAAAGCCTTTATTTTCCAGAAGGCAAAACCCAGGAACTGCTGCCCCCAGTAGTTGTTGCACTGGGGAGACAGAGCTTATATCCTTCTTCCCAGAACGGATGCCGAGCTTGTTACCCAGGCATTCCCATTGCAGGAGCCAAAGAAAGCTAAACAATTCTACCTCGCAAAAGTGTGAAGAAATATTCGAACAGATGGGAAGATGAACTTAGCATTTCATACAAAGCAAATCCACATTGTAGACTTCAAAGCAGCACCACAAAGAAACAAGGATCCAGAAGTAACAAACTGTGGGTTTCAGTGGATTTAGGCACTGCTATGGATCCTGTAATGTCCACTTGAAGCTCCATTCATGGCAAAGGGTATCAGAAAAGTCTATTTCCTATGCAACATTTCTGCTAATAGTGCACAAACTGATGCTACAGCATTTCCTTCAACTAGAGGGTTTACAGGGGCTTTTATAAGCTTTCCCTTCTCTTACTTCCTATTTCCCTAGATTTGGTGGGAACTCAGACAGGTCAGCCCTTTAGTTGACTTAAAACTGGCCAACAGATTGAGAACTAAATGGCAAGAAATAACTAGTGGCACAGTGTTATACATGCATTATTTGTAATGAGAGTTGGGCTAAAGTTTAGATGAGTCCAGTTCAGATGAAGGAAGCTATTAGGAATTTATTGTTAAATGACTGCTTAAGTTATGGTCTGATTTCAGGGTAGCGTTTGGCAGGGTGGAGGTTAAATGATCTGACCTCATGTGTTCACACTTTTTTAATTGCTTTGAAGATTAATCCTAACTAAATTTTTGGCATTTGTTGATGGTGATTTTTTTGATATACATACAAGAAGTGTATCCTTTTGACTACTAATATGCTTGTAACTTCTAATTAATATGAGGCTTAAGCTACCTAAATATAGAACCACTTATTTTGCTATTTTGCTATTTGCTGGTAAAAAAAAAAAAAAAAAAAAAAAAAGTAGGAAAAGTGTGTTATCCCATACTCAGTGTTGTTAAATTAATGATTCTCTAGGAAATCTGACAACCCAAAAAGCTTTTGTATTAGGTTTCTATCAAGAAACTCTCAAATTTATTCAGACTTTATGGGTGCACATTTTGTGGTTTTGTGGAAATAGAGATATTATTCGAATACCTCTTTCGAGGTATTATGGGTTTGTTATGGGTTTGGCCAGGTGGGCCTAAATTAGGCTTTAAAGTTCAGATTAGGCCTGAAATTGTCAGCTGACTTGAGCTGGGCTGAGCTGGCTAACACCTGACTTCTTCTAGCCAATAATATTGTATTCCATACCATATTGCATCATCTCAAAAGGAGTAAGAGCTGGTGTGTGGGTGTGGCTTGGGCAGTTGCTTCACAGCTGTGGTGCCAGCAAGACACTCTCCTGCCCCAGGAGGGATGGGGAGGCCCAAGCCCAGAGCACCGGCTTAACATCATGTTATCTGAGAGAAGTAAAATGTTTGTTCTTAGCTTTTCTCTCTGCTTAAGTCTGTCTCTAAAGAACCAACTTCTCTAAAATGATTTGTAGTTAAAATAGTAGAATTTGTGTTTACTGGGAAGTGGGAAGTTATTTCTTGTTATACATAACTTGTGTAGGTGTGTGTTATATTGTAGTTTCCTCTTAATTTTCTCTTTTCTGTATAAATACATGTAGTTAGTTTCAGCATAGACCTGGCTCTGGAAGTTTTTTTTTCCCTCTCTCCCTCTTCTTTTTCCCCTTAGCTGGTTGGGGGGAGGAGGAACCCTTTTCACTCTGTCCTGGACAGTTGGCGTTTTGCCAACTCAACCCAGGACAGATAATTGGTGCATTGGCCGGGAAACGAAGGCCACTAGCAAGTGTCCCAGAGAGTTGGCAGGGTTCCCGGGAGCTTTGTTATAGAAACATTCCTTGATATCTGCATTGCTTGGGTACATCTAATATAAACAATGTCCTCTTGCTACTGGATACTCGTTTTATTCCTTGTACTGACTGTTTTTGTGAGTTCAGACAGCTCAACTCGTACCTGCTGTGAATGCAGCCACTGCAAGGAGAAGCCTTACAGCCAAAGCAAGCTGTCTTTCTCTCCTGCCTCACCTCACCAGAGAGCAAACCCCAAGCGTGAGTCACATGGTGAACTGTCGTCCTGCCTGTGTGACCAGGGGAAAGGCATGAGGAGGTGGGACAGTGCATCTACTTCTGTGCTTGAAGTCCAGGTATGGAAATCAAAACGTAAGAAAGCCGGTAAAAAGCTGTCCACATGTTGAAGCAGAGATCCCAGAACAGAGCCAAGAACAGCACTTAAGCTGCCCTGCCTCCAGCCGAGAGGAGGAGGAGAACGACCAAGTCTACTGGACATTGCTGAACCAGAAAACTAACCAAGACTGTACCTCTACACTGACTTGTAGATGACAACCAGTGCCCCTCTGAGAATGGCTGGACCGATAAAAGAAGATTATTTGACGCATAGAGAGGCCCATGTGGGCTGTTGGTGTGTGGCAGGACACTGCTGTTTGAGTAGAATCTGTAGAGATTCATCATGTGGATGCTCATGTGCCCAAAGGCTGAGCTGAGGAGGAACAGCACACCTAGACTGGCATAAGGGAGAGTTGTTCCTGGCTCAATGGGCCCATGATGCCTCAGTCCACCTGCAGGTGGACAAGGCCGAGGGGTGGACTTAACCATGGACATTATTTCCCAGGTTATCCGCTATTGTGAAACCCCTGAGAAGGGGATAGTGACCCCAGTGTGGGGATAGAGACCCCTGAGAAGGGGATGGAGACCCCAGTGTGGGGATAGTGACCCCTGAAAAGGGGATAGTGCCCCCAGTGTGGGGATGGTGACCCTAATGAAGTTACCGTGACCCCTAAGAAGGGGATGGGATAATCCCAATGTGTGCCTCAAGGACATTTAACCTTGAGGAAAAAGGTAACTTGGATTTTGAGTTTTGTGTTGTAGGACATGAACCATGAGATGAAGAAGACCTGAGCTGAACTGGTGTTGGTGTCCAATGATGAACTGTTTTTTCCTGCCTTAAGTACCTACCCCATCCTAATGGACTATTGCCTACAATATGGAGGGGTGGAAGACAGCCCTAGAAAGAACAAAGACTGTTTAAGCGCGAGAATAGATAGATCTAAGGTATGAGTGATGTAATATGGTATGGAATAAGGGGTGGAATATGTTATGGGTTTGGCCAGGTGGGCCTAAATTAGGCTTTAAAGTTCAGATTAGGCCTGAAATTGTCAGCTGACTTGAGCTGGGCTGAGCTGGCTAACACCTGACTTCTTCTAGCCAATAATATTGTATTCCATACCATATTGCATCATCTCAAAAGGAGTAAGAGCTGGTGTGTGGGTGTGGCTTGGGCAGTTGCTTCACAGCTGTGGTGCCAGCAAGACACTCTCCTGCCCCAGGAGGGATGGGGAGGCCCAAGCCCAGAGCACCGGCTTAACATCATGTTATCTGAGAGAAGTAAAATGTTTGTTCTTAGCTTTTCTCTCTGCTTAAGTCTGTCTCTAAAGAACCAACTTCTCTAAAATGATTTGTAGTTAAAATAGTAGAATTTGTGTTTACTGGGAAGTGGGAAGTTATTTCTTGTTATACATAACTTGTGTAGGTGTGTGTTATATTGTAGTTTCCTCTTAATTTTCTCTTTTCTGTATAAATACATGTAGTTAGTTTCAGCATAGACCTGGCTCTGGAAGTTTTTTTTTCCCTCTCTCCCTCTTCTTTTTCCCCTTAGCTGGTTGGGGGGAGGAGGAACCCTTTTCACTCTGTCCTGGACAGTTGGCGTTTTGCCAACTCAACCCAGGACAATGGAATATATTTTCAGCTAGACACACTTGTGAATTGCAATGAAACTCCTGGCTTCCAATACCAACTACACTAACATAGCTCCATTAAGGCATTTGTACCATGTTGGTATAAAACTGGCTCAGGAACTGGATGAATCACATTCAGTGCTTTTATATCTATCATGCTGACTTGCTTTACTAATTGGTTCCCCTCTTGAAGAGTCAGAGGCATTTTCATTTTGCTGTAATTCTTTTTTTTGTCTTACACTGCTTTCTTTTAACCACCTGTAAGTGATTCACTGCAGGATGACCTAAGGTAGTGTTAAAATTGAACTATTGCTTTGTTTGCTGTAGAGAATATTAAATTAAATCAATCTCTAAGACAAAACAAACATTTGGCATAAAACTCACTCTGAAAGGTTAGTGAATCTCAGAAGCCCTTCAGAATGAAGGGAGAGGCTATACCTAACCAATATAAAACACATGCATCAAACACTGCACTTCTAATATAAGCCCTCTGATTTCAGTGGCATTACACTGGGAATAAATTTGAACTGCAGGAGTCCAATTGATCCATCTCTTCAGGAGAGATACAATATTCAGCAAGGAACCAATCACCTCTCTCCTGCCAGTGGCTTTGTGGGAAACTTCAGGTCAACATATGAGCATAAAATCATGTGGTTTATTTCTGTTGCAACATCTTTCTCAGTTCCAAAGGATTTCCCAAGCAATAGGGGAAAGTAAAATTTATGCAAATAAAACTAAAAATACTGCAAAAAGAGATCTAAAAAATTCAGCATTTAATAAAAAATAGGTAAATGTGTCATACTTTTTGATATCTTGCAAACTTTTGTGAGTGTGGTTACCAGTGAATTATTATCCAGAGGATGAGACCAGATCTCAGAGGAGAGGAACAGTTTGAGAAAAATAATAGCACAGGACAGAAATGTGATTTACAATTCAATATTTTAGAAAGAAAATGAAAATAAGTTTGAAATCCATTTTATTTAATTTTCCATCTTATTTAATTTTTTTAAGGTTCAAGAGTTGAGATATTCCGAAGCAATAAGATTGAGGCATTTGGTAGGAAATCTGATGGTTTTGGTGTCACTGTAGTGAGTATGAACCTTCATTCTTAGAAAACATTAAAGGAGTACCTTTATTGACCTTTTCTGTAACAAGCTGATCCTCAAAGCTGAAAAACTTGTTGGATCCTTTGGGAAAAAGCATTTAAAAGGATTAAGCTCCTATTTTAGGCATCTTACCCTAAAATCTAAAAACGGGGTGCACCCTGGCCAATGCCAGTGTATTTTACAGGAGAATGCCACTTCATCATTGCCTTTCGTTTGTACTCCTTGCCAGGTATCTCCCAGTAAGACAGGATGGATGTCTCTGTCCAACACTTTTGTTTGTTTGTTTGTTTGATTGATTGATTGATTGATTGGGGGGTTTGGTTTTGGGTTTTTGCTTGTTTGTTAGTTTTTGGTTTTGTTTTGGTATTTTAGTGTAATAATGACAGTCAAATTTTCTCAGCTCACTTGAAAAAGTGGTTAATAGCAATAGTGATAAGGGGTTTGGAATACTCACAGCTGGGTCACTGGTGAGGAAGTGGGGGAAGAAGGGGTAGAAATGGTGCTAGTTACAAGATTACTATTTATATTATACTGACTTAGACATTGGTCATGAAAGATATCCCTCAGGTGAAGTCTTATAACCCTATGTCAGGACAGGTTTACAGGAAATTATTCAAAGTTTCTTCATTAGAACCTTTAGTCAGTTTGAAGGGATGCAGTATGAAGGGGATTTCCATGGTTGTCTGACAGAGTATGAAACCACCCACAAAACACTCCCACGCTGCAGCTGGGATATCGCTTCTCATGCTTTTGGGCCTCTCAGCATGGAGTGGTTCTGTGGGGAGCAGAAATCAGCAGCCAGTGAGGTCAGTGTCTTATGGATAGATTATGAATATTATTTAGTCTCTAAAAGACAAAACAGATAAGCACTTGCTCAATAGTGAATGGCAAGAGAATCCATGTAGAAGTAGCATCAGTAATACAGAGCTGAGGATAAAGAATATAAAATTAGCTTAGTGTGGAGTTAACCCATTAAGCTGGAATTTAAACTATCTAAATGGACAGGTCCCAGCCCCCCATCTCTGTACCATCTTTTATTATCAGCTCAGAAATAAGATACATGTGTTGGTAGCCTCTGTTTTATATTCCTCAATAGGAAGGGGGAGGGAGTGGAATACAATAAAATTATTAGTAAATGTTTCTTATCATGTTATTTGTATTCTGCCTTTTGCAGAGCATCATGTAAAGGAAGAGGGAATATTAAACCACCAGAGGCAGAATCTCAGTTCATGGTTCACTGCACATTACAGAGACGGGAAAAGAAAAACAAAATCAGTAAACTTAACCTTTTGTTCATACAATATTGCTATAGCAGCAATGACTGGTTGCAAATTTCCCCTCTAAACATTTTTAGGTGTAAACATTTTGAAAGCTCCCTGAAAATTACAGTTAAATTGCAGAACACAGTATTTCTGCAAGCTCTTTTATGCTTGAATAAATCAAATACATCTTCTTTAAAAAATTTCTTCTAACACAAGTTTAATTATCAGCAAGAAATATACAATTTACACAGACAGAACAAAAAATCAGAAAGAACACCTCCCCTTTGCAAACCACATAACCTAAAGGAAAACAGCGCTGCTTCCTCATCACAACTTAGTTACATAATATGCCAACATGAACTAAGCAAAACAACAGCATTAGTCCATATGTTTTTGAATGATATAGACATGAGCAAGTTGATTCCAGGTGAGTCAGAAACTGTATTTCTACATTTCTGCATTTGCTCAGAATGCCTGGGAAAGGCCAGTACTGCTACTGCAAGTTGGAATCTTTCTTTTCAATCACAGCAAACGCACAAGTTCCTTTGGTCAGACTAGCATTATTTCTGATTTTTTTGTCTTTTCATTTTAAGAAAGAAAAGGTCTCATGAATAAATCTCTATCTAGAGTAAGGCATTTATTTGTGTCACCTCATTAAAGCTTTGTAAGAATAAGGGTTAACCCTCTTTTCTTGCCTATGTGTTAGGAACTATAAATAAATTCCTCCTTACAGTTTCAGCGGGGGGGGGGAGATCAAAGCATATTTGAAACAAGGTGGAAACTGAGAGAAGCGAAGGGGTATAAGGTCTATTCCACAGCTTATAGCACTGGCCTTTGCAAGGAGTTCTCCAGGTCTCACCACTTCAGGAAATTCCCTGGCAGCATACCTGTGCAAATAATTATGTCCTGTTTCACCTCATGAAAAAGGTCCCCTGAAAAATCTTGCAGTTTCCCATCAGGGTCAATCTTTCTTTTGTGTTGTCATCCTCAGTCAGGGTTGCTGTATGGGGTAAGCAGTTGTGTTTCGTCATGTACAGGCCCCTTTTCCATCTCTGCAGCTACAAAGGATGCACAACAAACATAGGCACGGCAAACATAATATGAATAGATAATACATGGATAGTGAAGCTAACCATACATAAATTAATTTGGCCCTCTTTTACCTTTTTTCTTTTTTTTATTTTAATTTCAGTTTATTTAGCTTCATGTCTTTTGCTGCTAATTTGAGCTTTTATCAGAGTTCATACTTGTGCTTAGTAACTAACTACATAGCAATCTCTTTGCTGCAGGAGCAAAGGTCTAGCACGATGACTGAAAGAAAGAAATTTTCACACTGTGCCATTTTTTAAATTTCCTATCTCATATGTTTTGAATGGTTGTCTAGTGTGGGTCTATGTAAAGCTGCTATTACTAATCAATGCAAAGGGCAGGTTCTGGTCATTCATTGTGTTGCCATTTAAAAAAAGAGGAAAAGATGAACTACTGACACTTTTGTAGCAAGTTACTGCAAGATGGAAATTGGAGGACAAGTATTCAGACTGAGCTGTGGATGTGAGATTTGACCTAAATTTCCTGAACACCTGATTTGTTAAAACATACCTCAAAAATAAAAATTCTTTGACAAAGATTAATAAAGAGAAGGTCTATTCGTGCCATCAGTTGCTGACCTACAATCAGTGCAGACTAAAATATCAAAATATTTTCAGATGTATAGGATAACCACGATAAGTAATTTCACACGCTTTCTTTTACTCTTTTCTAGCTACCAGGCTTCAGATACAGTAAAGGAGAAACTATAAAATCCTGGACAGAGCAAAAAAATTCTCTAGTAGGAAGTAAGAATAACCACAGGATTACTTTTTGTAGCCAAAGGAAGTGGCATCAAACACAAAAATCTGTGTTTTGATTTCTTTTCCTGAAGAAATAGTGAATGTATTACTTCTATCTTTGTCAAAGTATTTGTGTAGCCTACCTGAGTATTTTGACACCTTATGAATATTTACAAATAGCAATAGTTATAATGCCTTTACAAAGATAACAACTGTTGTTGTTGTTATTACTATTATTATTTACTCAATCTGACTCAGTTCAGCCTGTTAGTGAACTGGTTTTCAAGATCAACAAGAAAGCTGTTACTTGGATTTCTCATACCAAAACCCAGGCAAGTGATCCACTACAACCAATGACATTCTTCTTGTGTCTCTACCTCCTTACTTTGGACACTCATTGCCAGCAAGTCTGCATCATGAATATACACAAGATGGCTCAAACCAGCTACTTCCTATCTTACCTTTTCACCCAAGTTTTTGAACTTTTTTAACCTGTCCAGGTTAAAGTGACACAGCTGAGAAAAGTACCTGTGATTTATATTGTCTGGCTTTGTATTTTCAAAGCTTGAAAGAAAAAAATATTATATTTTCCCTGCCTTCTGAATGATTTCTAATATTGCTTGCAGTCTTCCATTGTATTACAAGTTATACGTGATTTTCTGTTTCTGGGAATTATACAAAGTCTAATAAAACTCAGCATTGCAGAGTAAACAATAGTTAAATGGTCTAATAATAAAAGAAGTTGACTTGGAATAGTTCAGTGCTGTCAATATATTTCCAGGTAATTCTCTATTGAAGAAAAGGCAGGTGCTTGAGTTAACTGGCCAACATCTGAGATTTTGGTAGTGTCATCCAAGCCAAGAATTATCTATGCTCACTAAGATCTTCACCACCAATGAAAACAGGATTATGCTTTCAATCCACAATCCACAATAAAAATATAAAACTAGCTGTCAGTGTGTTTGGATAAGGCAAATATTCTCTCTTAGCCCTTTCTCTCTTACCTCATCTCAGAAAAGCAATTTTGGTTTCAGTTTGCACGAGGCAACTTCTTGGCTGCTGTTCACAACAATTCTCTGTTTCCTTAGAAAGGATGTCATCCCCTGAAATACACAGGAGTTCGGTACACCCTTCCTGAATACAAGCTTTGCAATGTGCAGGAATTTTTAACAGAGACCTCTGGACTGGTAACATATTAAACATAAAAGCATGGTAGGAATTAAGCACGACCCTGCAGATGCATAAACACACCTTTCTTTATTCAAGTGTTACTCTATGAGCTTCAGGAGGATATTAATGTGAAAAGGTTAGTTATGTACATAAGTGTCTGTAGCTGAGCCAAGGCTCCAGATACAGTAAAAATGTGTGGGTTTAGGAACAGAAATGGAATCATCAGTCCATATTGTGGTTATACTAAGGCCAAATTTTGTCATTAATATTGGCCTGGAATGGATTACCATCTAACTCTGAATTGAATATATGAAAATATTCAAATATTGTTTATTCTTATTGCATTTTCAAAGCTTGAAAGAAGAAAATATTCTATTTTCACTACCTTCTGAATTATTTCTAATATTGCTTGCAGTCTTCAATTTTATTATAAGTTATACATGATTTGCTATGTTCCTAGGGAATTGTAAAAAATGTAACTCTAGGTGAACTTAATCCTGAAAGGCTCCTGGAATTTTGGAGTTCCAAGTGGATTCAAGATACTCGCAGAAAATTTCTGACCTTGTCTTTCCTAGACCCTTTGATATTTGTGCATTTTTACAAAGTAGAGAATGACTGCAGAATGATTTTAAAGACAACAATGATTTTCCTGTGGCCAGCCTTTTAAAATAAACTATTAGTATAATATCAGTATAAATAATTTTAGAATTATTTTAATTGAATCCAAATGGTTGTAGTTCAACAGATCAACATTATTAAATCATAGAATCATAGAATTACTTAGGTAGGAGAGGACATTTAGAAGACCCCTCTGCTGTAGGTAGGGATACCTTTCACCAGGCCCCGTTGCTCAGGGCCCCATCCAGCCTGGCATCCACAACTTCTCTGTGAAACCTATTCCAGTGCCTTACCACCCTCACAGTAAAGTTCTTCCAAATATCTAATCTAAACTTACTCTCTTTCAGTTTGAAAACATTTCTCCTTGTCCTGTCATTACATGCCCCTGTAAAAAGTCCCTCTCCGTCTTTCTTGTAGGCTCACTTAAGGTGCTGGAAGGCAGCAAATAGATTACCCCAAAGCCTTCTATTTTCTAGGTGGAACAAACCCAATTCTTTCAGCATTTCCTTGTGAGAGGTGTTCCATCCCTCTAATCATCTTGGTGTCCCTGTTTTGGACTTGTTCCAGCAGGTTGATGTCCTTCCTGTACTGGGAACCCCAGAGCTGAACACAGCAGTCCAGGTGGAGACTCACAAGGGCATAGTAGAGGGGCAAAACCCCCTCCCTCGGCCTGCCGGCCACAAATCCCAGGACACAATTGGCTTTCTGGGCTGCAATTGGCTTTCTGGGCTGCTGGGTCATGTCCAGCCTCTTATCCACCAGCACCAAAAAGTCCTTCTCAGCAGGGCTGCTCTTGATCTATTGATTCCACAGTCTAACTTGAACTGACCCAAATATTGTGAGCTGAAAATGTAGACTCCTCAATTTTTTCTTTCTGTCTCTGCTTATGGTTTATTTTCTTTTCCCATTAATCTTGTACAGTTTGGTTCTGGTCTTCTTACAACAGTGCAACAAAGTATTCAAAGTGATGCTGTCAAACTAAAATTCTGGTTTCAATATGTAATGAAAGTAAAGCAAAAGCCTAATAAAGTCTTGATGATATTACAGCATTTTTTTCTATATGTGATGAAATCAAAAATTGTTTGTTTGTTTGTTTGTTTTAGCTACATTCTTTTTCTCTTAACAATAAAGAAGCCAATAAGCATCCCATGGAGTTTTTAGTCAAAAAATTCCATATATAACTCCAAGTTAACATGCCATGTCCATTGCATATACAGATTCATATCTGGCAAATAGAGAGCTACGTCTCATTTCTCTGTGTGTAGGTAATATGCTCTGTTGATCATCCAGGCCAGGGATACAAAGCCTCATGTCCAACAGGGCATTCAGTAATACACGAAAGACTTCATTAAAACAGCTGTACTGCTTCCAGGCCTGGGACAGACCCAGGACTACAATACCTACTTTCCCACAGAGCTTTGAGTAATAGACTCTGCTGGATCCAAGTTTTATCTGTGCACGAGCTTAACTAGACAATCAAGAATGTTAAAGAATATCCTGAGTCTTGCAAGCCCAGCAAAGAAACAGTGTTCCCTGTGGTGATATTTCTGTATCATATGCAACAGACCCTGATGTCCTTGTTTCATTAGATGTTTTCTATTATGCAACACAGCTAAGCCCTCTCTTGCCCTGAACCCGATCAGGATGTAAGAAGCTGTATGAGCACTATGTACAGTTTGCATGATCATATTCCAGACACAGTTCAGGACAGATGAGGTATAGTTTTCCCTGCTGTTTAGCACAGCAGCCAAAGACCTAATCCAAAGTCTGATAAATCAGTGGGTATCTTTTTGTTGACTTTAAACCAAGGCCTAATAACGTAAAGCCAGAGAAATGTTTCTCTAGTTTATACATGAGGGGTATGTGCTTTGATTCAAAGCAGCTGTTTCTAAGAGATTAATTGCCCTGATCAGTAAATTCCACACTAAATACATGCTATTTAACGACTGCAGAGGTTGCTTTGGGAATCAACTCCTTCTGGATTAATTGGAGTGTTGTCTAAAAAGCAATCTCATCAGTTTAGAGATTGAATTTTATTGGCAATTGAGTGTTTATCAATAGGAACAACTATTTGTATAATCTATTTACTACACATACCCTACAAATGAAGCAGATTAAGAGTAGTCAATTACAAAGTCATTTTAAAGTAAAATTTCAAGTAATGTGTTAGCCCCCAAGAGACTATTTCTAAGTTAATGTGATGAAAATGTAATTATTTTATTTTGTCTTTCAGCATTGTCATCAATTTATCTCTCTAGAGAGAGTAATCAAGCATCTTACTTACAGGGAGAGGAGTAAAACAAGCCACAAATACCTTGAGGTCAACGAGAAATATCTTATCCTTAATTTACAGTTGCAAAGAAATACACTGTATTAAAATATAAATGTTCTGCAGCTGGTATTTTGCCTACTTTTGCAGATTTTTTAGAAATATGTGACAAGGCAATTCAGAAAATTTTTAAGGTGAAGAATTAGGCAACAGAAACTGGTTGAGTCAGTCAGATGTCCTAACTCTGGGGTTTAGTCATCCTGAATTATGAGCAAACCTGAGTGGCACAGTTGTGCAGTGTCCCCTTAGGTACTCAGGTCACAGACACACCCCGAGCTTCATCAGTAGTCAGTTCGGGTCTGCTTGGTTCACTCACTGCAATGTAACATTGTTGTTAACGCTTTGTGAGACCATTACTGGGGATGCCATAAATACCACCCTCTCCTCTCACCAGGACTCGCCCCAGCATAGGAGCCTCCTGGCACCCGGAGGAAGAGAGCAAGGGCAGTAGTTCTGCCTGGAATAACTTTGGGAGAAACTCTGTTGGATATGAAACTTGTAAAGAAAAATTTTCCTTCATCCCCTCGATTTAGTGCAGCTAGTTAGCACGCCCTGCAATTGAAACGTATCTTTGAGCACAGAGTGATAGTGAAATATTTCCAAAGTTCACCACTCTAGACTGGCACCAGGTAACACTGACAGCAGTATACAAGACACCGCACTGTAACTAACAAACCTATCTGAACTATTCTTGCTGGACAGATGTGGACCAGTAATCTGTGACCTATAAAAGCCAAAGACAGATAAATACAAGTTGATGATACAACTCTAATATAAAAATTGTTCAAGTTCACCAAGAACACCAGAAGAGGCATATGGCATTAGAGGCATATGGCATTAGAAACATATGGAATGAGAAGAAAAAAAAATAAAACAAAATGGAACTCAGTCCAAGAAGATTCTCAGTGTTGTCTTAGCATTTTAATACAAGTGCATAAAAGATAGAAGGCTCACACTTCCCTCCATTTGTGTAGTTTTTCTGTAGACTGTAAATCTTTTCTCAGCTTACTAAATGAGCTAATATTTTTCTATTCCAGGCATGAAACCAATTCACTGGTTTTGTAATTTTTCAGTAAAGTTATGTGTTTCATGATAAGCAGACCCTGAAGCTCATATTTTTGAAGTTGAAATAAAGCCAGTTCAGCAAATTAATACCGTGTTAGGCTGAGCTGGCAAAATGCCAACTTCCCAACACAGGGAGTTGGAGTGTCCCCCACCCCCAAGGGAAAAGAAGGGGGGAAAAAAAAAAGAGGAAAAATAACCCAAAACCCAAAACAGCAAGCTTCTTATATTTATACAAAAGAGAGACAATTAAAAACAGAAAATAACACATATATATATATATATTCCCAAATGTGTAAAGTCACACATTTGTACCAAGTCACTTACCCAAATAATACAGATTTCAACCCCCTAGACTACAAAAACACCCCAACAAACTCCCTGCAAAGGACACTCGTCAAGAGAGGAGAATGTGTACTTCCCAAACCAAACAGCTGTGAAGTGGTGATGAGGCCAAACACTTTCAGCAATGGAGATAGCAGGTCTGCTCAGCACTCAGCCATGAAGCAGAAAAAGAGCTGTGCACCTCCTACACCTTTTTTTGTACTTGACACCAAACTGATATGAAATGCCTCTTTGGTTGCTTAAGTCAGGTGATGCTTGTCCCTTCTAATCTACATAACATTTTCAGGGCCTACTAAACTGAGGCCTACTAAAATTAAGGCCTAAACTACCACATTCTGTGATACTATTATAAGAAGAAGTTGGGCTGCTACAGACACATCACTTTTTATCCCTTTGTCTACCTCAGTCCCCTGTTTTCTGCATCCATACATCCCACATATTTCTTGAGATGTGTTTTGGCACCATCAGCAAAGCAAGGATTAAGAGCTTTATCTCAGTCTCCATGGCATCCTATATATTTTGAAGAAATTTTGTCATAGCAAGTGGAAACAGAGCCACAAAGATGATTTGTGTCTGGTGTGTTCTACTCCACAACTGGGATACTCTTTTGCAGTGCACAAATCCCTTTCCCATGCATAGATTTGGCCTTGTAATTTGGCCTTGTAACTGACATTAGATTTTCTAAATTAATTTTGCTTCATACTTCCTTTGGTTCCACATGTTTCAGGTATGCTCAGCACTGGTGTACCGTAAGACAAGAAAATTTCTAAATAACACTAGTCCTTAAAATATTTATTGCCAGCAAACAGCTGAATTGACAACTCACAAACCAGTCTGTACAAAGACACATCCTGTTATACTTAAAATATTCTGTGAAATATCCTTTGAAAGCCGGTCAACATGACATAATAGAGTCTAGCTCATAAAACAGATCATTATGCTACTTTTAAGGACTTCTTTTTCAAGGAAAGAAAGGCCTATGAAAGTTTGACCATATTCAAATAACCTTTAGTGAAAGCTCTGTGAAGATGAACGGAAGATAGAGAATGTATTTCTCAAATGTGAAAAATATCATTGAAAAACTTTAGAAAGAGATGAGTGGAAGTGAAAATAGAATCACACTCATATCTACTACTCGGAAAAACTCCAAAATTTCCTCTTCCCCAGCAGTATGAAGTGGATACTTCATGGCCTCATCAGTGTCATTCTATGCAAATCCCATGTCCTTGTCTCACAGAAGGCTAGATTTTATTCCACCAGTTCCTTTTTATTCCCCAAACTTTTCTTTAGGATGAGTTGAAATGCTATTCTAGCTCCCTCTTCTACCCTTTCAGGGTTTCTTGTTGATGGCTTCTAATAAGAGGTAGTTTCAAAATTCTGTCACCAAAATATTGCTTGCTTCCTTTTGCTTTGGAAATACTAATATTCTTTGGGCATGCTTCAAAAAGGCATCTCTTACCCCAAAACTGAATGGAATGTGCTAATAACTAAGCCCTGCAAAGAGAACTTTGTTATCATTCAAATGTCAAAGTGGAGCCTTTACAAAACCCTTGTATTTTCATATAAATGTATCATTTAATAATTGTATCTTAGGCAGTTATATTGCAAGAATCAACATAGGCAAATCATTACTGATTTCATAGAATCATAGAATCATAGAGTCGATTGGGTTGGAAAAGACCTCCGAGATCATCAAGTCCAACCCTTGGTCCAACTCTAGTCCATTTACCAGATCAGGGCACTCAGTGTCACGTCCAATCTGCATTTAAAAATCTCTAGGGATGGTGAATCCACCACCTCTCTGGGCAGCCCATTCCAATGCCTGATTACTCTCTCTGGAAAGATTTTTTTTCTGATCTCCAAATTAAATTTCCCCTGGCAGAGCTTGAGCCCGTGCCCCGTTGTCCTATTGCTGAGTGCCTGGGAGAAGAGATCAGCCCCCCCACCTGGCTAGAACTTCCCTTCAGGTAGTTCTAGACAGTGATGAGGTCACCTCTGAGCCTCCTCTTCTCCAGGCTAAACAACCCCAGCTCCCTCAGCCTCTTTCTATGGGGCTTATGCTCCAGTCCCTTCACCAGCCTTGTTGCTCTTCTCTGGACCCGCTCCAGCACCTCAATATCTTTCCTGAACTGAGGGGCCCAGAACTGGACACAATACTCAAGGTGTGGCCTCACCAATGCAGAGTACAGGGGAAGGACCACTGCCCTGGTCCTGCTGGCCACGCTATTTTTGATACAAGACAGGATCCCATTGGCCTTCTTGGCCACCTGGGCACACTGTTGGCTCATGTTGAGCTTCCTGTCAATTAGTACCCCAAGGTCCCTTTCTGCCTGGCTGCTCTCCAGCCACTCTGTGCCCAGCCTGTAGCGCTGCAGGGGGTTGTTGTGGCCAAAGTGCAGGACCCGGCACTTGGCCTTATTGAACTTCATCCCATTGGAATCAGCCCATCTCTCAAGTCTATCCAGATCCCTCTGCAGAGCCCTCCTGCCTTCCAGCAGATCGACACTCCCTCCCAGCTTGGTGTCATCAGCAAATTTGCTGATCATGGACTCAATCCCCTCATCTAAATCATCAATAAAGATGTTAAACAGGACTGGACCCAACACAGACCCCTGGGGAACACCACTGGTGACTGGTCGCCAGCTGGATGCAGCTCCATTCACCAGCACTCTCTGGGCCCGACCCTCCAGCCAGCTCCTAATCCAGGAGAGGGTACACTTGTCCAGACCATGGGCTACAAGCTTTTCCAGGAGTATATTATGGGAGACAGTGTCAAAGGCCTTGCTGAAGTCCAGAGACCACATCCACAGCCTTCCCCTCATCCACCAGGTGGGTCACCTGATTGTAGAAAGAGATCAGGTTGGTCAGACAGGACCTGCCCCTCCTAAACCCATGCTGGCTGGGTCTAATCCCTTGTCCACCCTGAAGGTGCTGTGTGATTGCACTCAGGATGATCTGCTCCATAACCCTGCCAGGCACGGAGGTCAGGCTGACAGGCCTGTAGTTGCCAGGGTCCTGCTTGCAGCCCTTTTTGTGAATTGGGGTGACATTCGCCAACCTCCAATCATCTGGGACCTCCCTAGAGAGCCAGGACTGTTGGAAGATGATGGAGAGTGGTTTGGCAAGCTCTTTTTGTAGATGCAATGGTAAGTAATTCCTTCAGAATATTAATGGGGTTTTGTATCACTAAGTCCTAATCTTGTTATTGAATACTAAGACATCTTTATTTTCTTCATATTTCAACGAGGAATGTCTGCATTTTCCTCCTACCCCTTCACTTGGGTTATATTTCCTCTGTGATTATAGCCTTACTAGAAATTAACTATTTGTTGAGAGGAATGTAATTCTTTACCTCCTAAGTCTGAGAATTCCCATACAAATGACTCAAAAAATATGTTGTTTGCCAGGCTATACAATATTTCTAAATTCCTCATGTGGCGCGTTTAGAAGGTGCTTAAATCTACAGTAGAATATGATATAAGGATAAAATATATTATAGGGATACCTAACCATTAGGTCAGGGGAATGTATGCTTTAAGGATAGCTGAAAAGAAATTGCAACTATTGTAGTTGTGTAAACTTGCAGTAAAACATAATGGTAAAGAAAATAATTAAAATCAGCACCACCCAGTCAGCTGAATGATGAAAATGCAGCTTCTGCCAACACTGGATCCAACAGAGCTGTTGAAAGATTAGTTCAAGTTCATAATGAAATCATCAGATTATAATCTCAATTAAATTTTGGATAAGGTGTTTGAGTGGATGTATGGTAAGGTCACAGGAGGAAATGTAACACAGATTTAAAGAAAAAGTTGGATTTCAAGTGACAGAGTAGAGGCCATGCTGACATTGAAAATGAAATATGCATAATTAACATCAGCAGAATGTGATGGGAATTGACTGGCTATACCACCCTTTCTCTCTGTGTGGAAGATACAAATGCAACATGACTGACCAGCCCACTGAATAAATAATGATGAAATTTCAACACTTTACTTAGATATTTTATGGATCTGTTTCTGTCAGGCACAACTAGGTAGATAAAGAAGCATATGGGCTGACACAGGATTTAAAATATTTGAAAAGAACAACTACCAGTATGGGGGTTTGGTGTTTTGGGTTTGCTTTTTTTTTTTTAATCAGGTCTTTGATAGATTGAGGTGGAAATTAAATCTGAATAAGTTTGTTTTTAAAAAAACATTAACTACCTTCCAAATTTCTCTTTTTCATATGTAAAATGCCACATGAACAGTTGCCTGTTCAGCACAAAGAGTTTTAAAATCCTGCAGAAACCCTAGTAGAGTTCCTATCCCTTCTCAATGCAGTAATATTTTCAGAAAATGAAAAAAAATTCCTTGTAATTGCAAATGTTTTGTCAGGAATGAAAATACCCCAATTAATAAGTATAACAAAGTTTTGAAAGTCGCCTTTTAAAAAAAATACAAGGTGTCATGAAGTGTCCGAGGGATACTAAATCTACCTCAATAATAAAGTAAACAAAAATGTAATTAGTCCTAAACCTTTCAAAAACACAGGTGATTTTTTAGGTCTGTTCATACAAGTGGGCCTGTGTGAGGCTGACCTTTGCGACACAGACTTTAAATTTACCAAGCAATTAAAGTAAGTGGCGTATACTTCAAATTTAATTTGGTTTCAGGGAGAATAAAAGCCCATAGGGAACCAAGAAGACTCAGGACTCCCCACTGGAAATGTTGAACTGGCTGCATAGGAATTGGCCATGACCAGTAAGGAGTAATAATAAGCATTTCACTTATACAAGAGTCATCATTAGCTTTTCACTTTATTTTCCTAAGGGAAGGACTAAGGCCATTTTTGGAAATAATTGTTGGTAAAGCACTTAGAAATGTTCATTGAATCATAGAATCACAGAATTGTTAGGATTGGAAAAGACCTCTAAGATCACAGAGTCCAACCATTAACTGGCACCACCATGTGCACCATTGAACCACAACCCCAAGCATAGAGAAGATGCCACTAGAAAATATTATGGCTATTCTTGCTTGAGGCAGAGGTGCACAAGTATTTTCATATTGTAAATCTCTTGATTGGAATCTCTGGCATTCACCTGCTTTCTGTTTCAGGTAGCTAGCATATATCTGCCTTGGCACGTGTGGGGAATATTTGAAAATTTGAAAAAATAAACATCCCTGAAACTCATTAAGAAAATTCTGTGTCTTAAGCTTGCAAGATATCAGTCGCAAAATGGCCCATCTTATCTGTACTATTTATCCAATGCTTTCTGCCTTCAGGGAGCTATAGTGTCAGAAGGAAGGGTAGCAGGAGGACCTAATGGGTATGTAAGTCCTCTCTCCCAACTGTCCCTTCCTCCCCCATGTATTTCAGTTTCAACCTAAAAATTAAATGTTTGCATTTCACCACATTGTTTTAAACTCATTAATTGTTCTTGTCATTGAGAATTAGTAAAATAAACCCCGTCTAGACAATTTCCCTTGATATGATCTTATAGTGCATTAAAGAAAAAAAAAAGTGGTTGTTTTATCTGGGGAATATTTTTCTTTCTAATAATTGATGTTCTACCTCTGGAAATTAATTTTTTAGAAACATGATTTGAGGGTATCCAAGGGTTGTAAAATCTAATGATGACAGACCTCAGCATTTAACAGCTTTGTGTACTCTGTCTTACATTTAACTTCACGAAAGCATTTCATTGCAAGACCGTAATGCACACATTGTCATGTCTTATCTTATAATTAGGTCCCCTTGTCTGCCCACCTTGTTAAGTGCAATAGCTAAGATTATATTTTTACCATTTTTCCAGACTGCTTTTCAAACTCTCACTGAAGGGCTCTTCCGCTAGTTTCTTAGGAGGATTATTCTATACTTAAATATAACCATTAAAATGGTTTCTTAACAATTTTTCTACTCATTTAATATCAGGCAACTAAATTATTGCTTTTCTTCATGATTTGTGAGGGTTTTGCATCTCTTTCTCACTTGCACAGTTCCTGTATCATTTATAATTCTCTCAGGTTTTGGCAAACACATACATATTTATAACTGAAATTTAAAACTGAATGAAATATGTTCAATTCCTTTTTCACCTAGGACTTTATTCTAAATAAAAATTCTGTAAACTTTAAAAGGTGTGCATGGCCAGTCTTATCACAACTAGAATCTAAACATCAGTATGGATCACACTCCTTCTCTCACCCACAGCCTAACCTGAAGGGCATCTGAAGTTGGCACTTATCAATTACAGACTTAAAGAGAAGCACTTGATTTCTTCTTTATGGGGCATTGGCCACAACCCAGCCTTAAAAACTCTTAAAGACCTGCTGAGACTCACTAGATATAAGCTGCATTTGCTTTAAAGTATGGTGAGAAGAAGACATTTTCCAGAGAGCTCAGGAACTGCAATGCATTCCTAGAAATTGGGAGAAAGCTGAGATGCAAACTTTCTGGAGGATAAAGAAATTTAAACAGACATCTTCTATCTCCCCAGAGCTAACCTTTAACACCAGGCTGTATGGTGGTTTCTCCATAACTCCAGTGAAAGCTGAGTAACTGTGCAAAAGGGATGCAAGTTTTAGGAACCTAGAGAGAGAGTAAGGAGGAGATATCCTGGATCCATTACCTAGTGGTATATTAATACACAAGAGGAGTCCTGAGCTCTGATTTCAAAGCTATGGTTTTACTCCATGTATCTTTTCACACCAAACATGTAATTGATCACCAAAGTAGTACTGAAACTCAATATTTCCCCTTTAGTGTGTTACAGACAGCAGCTTTATATGTAAATCTACATTCCTTCCATCAGGAATAAGATTTCTGGTTTCCATTCCCCGGACTACTTCAGTACTCTACCCTATCCTTTTTTCAGCACAGGCTGTAATGCAAAATAGAGGAATGCACAATATGGTTCTCTTGCAGGAAGTTTTTATCTGAATAATTCAGGCTTATGAGCAGCATTTGAGAGTCCTTCTCCTATGATTGCTTGTCAGGGCAACCATACAGCTCCTTGACTTGAAAAAAAATAAACTTATGGTTGGTTACAAAACTGCTTGGTGGACAAAAACTATGAATGTCCTGGTACTTTCTTGAATTTCTTTTCACTTCATAATGTAGTGGCTCATAGTGCAGGACTTACAAAAACTGTTATCTCTGATTTAAAGACAGTTCATGGATTTTTCTAATCAGTATTTGTCATTCATTATTTTCGTATAATATACTGTTCTCCTGTGTCTCTTTTCCTTGCTTTAAGATTTGTATATGTATGGAAATCAGCATTCGAGGAAGATCTCTACCTGGAATCCACACAAAACTCCTTAACAGGCTGATACATGAACACATAGTACTCTCTGCAAGTGCAAGTGCACATTTCAGTTCCACTTTGCAGTGGGATAACTTCTTTGCACAAACCTCATATCTGCTATAAATAGCCATGTAGAAAGGTGAAGTGATATAACAATCCTAAAGGAACCCCAACCTCACTGCAAACTAACATTTCTGTGTTGACAAAATCTCATGCAAAGTTTAAGGACAAACACAGAGATGCACTGAGTTTCAGGTAGGTTTAGTGTATCCAACATTTTAAATAGAAAATATAAATCCAAGTGTATACTACAAAAAGCGTAATTTTCAAAAAGTCAATGAAAACTTATTTTATTCTTTAACAACTGTATTCCAGACCCAAATTCTTCATTGTAGGAAATAGCATGGAGAATTGTTTTGACTGAATACGTTTTCTTAGCATGTGAATTGAACTGAATCAATTTCTGTAATTTCAAGGCCTTTCACTGTGAACACAGTTTAAGACTCCAAGTGTGCACTGCAGCAACACATTCAAACTGAATTGCTTTGAAATCGGTTAAAGGCTACTCAACTTCATTTCTTCAGCTACATTCTGGAAAGCATGTTTTCACAAACTAAATTTAATTTCAAGTTGAACTGCTGGATTGATTAAATGTCTTATTGCATCATACCATAACTTTATCCTAATTCCACAGTTCCTAAAAAAATAAAAGAGCAACTACAAATAAAAAGCTACAACCATGTTACTTAATCCACTCATAGTACATTTATACAGTGTCAAAAATTTGACAGACAAAAGTATTTTTGTCTGTCTCAGACTTTTTGTCTTGCTATTTCATTTGGTTCTATTAGTTGCTCTGTTACAAAAAGCAGTAAATATCAGTTCCAGTTTACAATGTTGATTTTTGCTGTCATCTCTCCCTTGGATAATTTTTTTCCATACTGAAAAATATTAGTGTATTTCTCTCTCCCCTTTTGGAAGTCATCAGTCTGCTCTGTCACCCTGCCCTGTTCCATTACTGATTCTCTGTGAGAGGATAGCTGCAGAGCTAACATTTTGGGGCACAGTGTATATACATTTTTATAAAGGTTTTCTGGTTTGGTTTGGTTTTTTTTCCCCCTTCCCTAGCTGTGTCTACCTTTCTGTTAACCTCTCTGGCTGGCACTGAGCATGGAGTTGGCATTGGCACAGACCTCTCTGCAGTAATTAATTATTTCTTCTTCCAATTGGAAAAAGCCATTAAGTATGCAAAACTCTGGCATTTTCTTCCCATGCACCTAACTCTGGTTGTGTCAATATTGATTTTCACCTCCTGTTTTGTTTGCCAGGTACCTGTCAATGAAAGCATCATCTAACATTTCCTCAGCTTTAGTTTAGTCCATCCTAAATCTTTCTTTGGTGGAAGCCTTTACAGAAGTCTGAAAGAAGATTAACAGCAATTTTGGAGGGAATAATTTTGTAGGTAATGCCTAGAATCCAGAATAGGGGTAAGCAAGGAACATTTCTGATGTTACAAAATGCAAACTGGGAAGTTAAGAAGCAATATCTGATTTTATAATATTTGGATCACAACACTTCATTCTAAGGCTAGTTAGGTCAGTCATTTCTGGGGGAATATTCCTAGCAGTTTCCACAAAACAACCTTTCCCAACAAAGAAAGATTTTCACCTGGAAGTTACTAACCTATTGTTATGGTATGCAATATTCGGCTGCAAGAACTATTGAACAATGATGTTTCCTCTGAAGTCTCATACCATCAAATCATCCATACTGTTTTGATTAAATTAGATTCTCTGCAGTGTGTTTCCCAGTTTTGCAGGACATTTTCTGAAATATTACACAGATAGGATAGTACGAATGTATATTTTTACTGCATCCATCTTTCAGTGCTGAGAATGCAGCCACCATGGCACAGTGCAAAATAAAAGGAAGGCTACTGCTGCATTTTTGCAGAGTCCTACAGCCTCTGATAATGCTGGGCTGTATCTCTCACTACTAACTCAACTTAAAGGCATTGTAATATATTTATATGATTCCTAGATATTTGTATGTAAATTCCATTCATGGGAGCATTCTGTGTTGAGTATATCTAAGACTCAATAAAAAGTATATACTGAAACAAAGCCTATAAATCCTGCGGGTTTATTCTGCCACAGCTGTTCAGTAAGGTATTGCAAAATTACAACTACGTTTTGCAGATGTTCCCTGTGCCCTCATTTAAGTACCTCCAACTGGACAACATATTATCTCTGTAAATGTGTTCCTGTGCACTGAATTATTTTCAAGTCCATAAAGTTTGAAAATATCACATGATTGTTCCAGTGTCAGCACTCTGTTTATGCAGTGACGTGTTACACATGAACTCTTGCAGAAGTAAATAAAATTATCTCAGACTGTCACACAGCTGGAAAATAATGTCACATTTCAGCCTGACACACCACTTTGGAACAGAACAGATCTCAGGAAGTAGTAGCACTATGGGAAAAGTTATCTCTGGAGTTATTTAGCTCAATAACCTCGCTGCTGAACATATCAAGACCAAAGCCAACATGATTCTCATTTCACTGCAATGATACTCCTGCAGCAAGTAATATACCATGAGACCAAGTAGATATAAGGAACAACATAATTTTAATTTTAAAATAAGTCTAAATACAATTGTAACTTAATTTTTTACCAGCCCTCTGTGAACACTCTGCAGAATGGTACTTTCAGTTATAAAGGGATAGAAATTTTAAAGCCCAGTCCCTTAAAGATGTCGGTGAATGATTTTCCATAAGGGAACTGTTTCATGCCTCAGTGGAGACAGTCTGCTTTGCACAGACCCGAACAGTTCATTTAAGACACAGTCTCCTGTGGTTTCGGTTTCCAAAGAGGCTGTTCTTTGTTGGGTCCCTGTGTTACCACCTATTTGAAATCAGGATTTAGCCCTTGTGCTTTTGTTAGCTTCCTATCACACAGATTCACACATCCTGCTGAATCCTAAACCCAGCAATAGCATTAATTACATATTTACAGGGGCAAAATACAGAAATAAATAACTTCTCAGAACACAGGACTGTGTTCAAAGGACTGTCAAGCAGGGCATTCAATTTGAAATGCTTCTGATCTGGCAAGCAAGAGATTACTGCTTTCCATATTCATATTTTGAGTGACTCCAGAGTAACCTCAGGGAGAGCCCAGAATATCAGCTTGTCTGTGCCTGTGAGCTGACACTGGAATACACAATCAGGAGAGCCTGCCTTCCGATTAAACCTCTCCTGACAACACCCCAGCTTTGGTGAAATTTAAACTCTGCCCGTTCCCTCTTTCTCTGTCTTTGTGAGAGGCATAGCAAGCCATTATACCCTGCTTGGTAATGATGGATGACCCTGCTGGTTCTGCCCAGCACTGTCTCCAGGGGACAGGGCAGAGATGGGCTGACAGCAGAGCACAGGCTGCCCTTCAAACCAGCTGGGCCAGCAGGGACCCCCAGTCTGTATCACTGACAATAGCAGTTGCCTTTCATTTCCTCCCATCCCTGAGGTTTTAATGTTATGGTGCAGGAAAAGAGCCTTTTAGTACTTCATTGACCACATTCATTGATGCTTCTACTCTGAGCCACTTGGACCAGACCAAGCGAGGTGGTACAAAAGAGAGGGATATGTAGTGGAAAAGGAGAAGCATCATGTTTTGACTGATGCTATCACCACTGATAGGAAAGTTACATAAATCCTTTGGCAATCTGTAAGATCTCTAACTGCATTGAAATCCTTTGCTATCACAATTTGCTTTACAGGGTTACGTCTCAAGGCCTGTTTTCTCCTTTTTTTAGCAGGCATGATTCATGCCAAAATATGGCATAAATGGTCTTTTCTCTCCAAATGTGTAATGCACGCAGACTTTATGCTCATTTACTGTACTGCAGTGTACAGATATGTCAGAGGCACAATGATCAATCTGTGATTATGATGGAGAAGGTGTCTTGAAATGAAGTTGTGCCTGAAGTAAGAAATTATAAGTCAAGACAAAAGATATAGAATATATCCTCAGTGTGCACTTTTACTCTTGAAGGTTAGTCAATACAGTATCTGAGACTATCATATCCATAGAATCATAGAGTCGATTGGGTTGGAAAAGACCTCCGAGATCATCAAGTCCAACCCTTGGTCCAACTCCAGTCCATTTACCAGATCATGGCACACAGTGCCATATCGAATCTCTGTTTAAAAACCTCCAGGGATGGTGAATCCACCACCTCTCTGGGCAGGCCATTCCAATGCCTGATTACTCTCTCTGGAAAGAATTTTTTTCTAATCTCCAACTTAAATTTCCCCTGGCAGAGCTTGAGTCCATGCCCCCTTGTCCTATTGCTGAGTGCCTGGGAGAAGAGACCAACTCCCACCTGGCTAGAACTTCCCTTCAGGTAGTTCTAGACAGTGATGAGGTCACCTCTGAGCCTCCTCTTCTCCAGGCTAAACAACCCCAGCTCCCTCAGCCTCCTCCTATGGGGCTTATGCTCCAGTCCCTTCACCAGCCTTGTTGCTCTTCTCTGGACCCGCTCCAGCACCTCAGTATCTTGCCTGAACTGAGGGGCCCAGAACTGGACACCAATGCAGAGTACAGGGGAAGGACCACTGCCCTGGTCCTGCTGGCCACGCTATTTTTGATACAAGACAGGATCCCATTGGCCTTCTTGGCCACCTGGGCACACTGTTGGCTCATATTGAGCTTCCTGTCAATTAGTACCCCCAGGTCCCTTTCTGCCTGGCTGCTCTCCAGCCACTCTGTGCCCAGCCTGTAGCGCTGCAGGGGGTTGTTGTGGCCAAAGTGCAGGACCCGGCACTTGGCCTTATTGAACTTCATCCCATTGGAATCAGCCCATCTCTCAAGTCTATCCAGATCCCTCTGCAGAGCCCTCCTGCCTTCCAGCAGATCGACACTCCCTCCCAGCTTGGTGTCATCAGCAAATTTGCTGATGATGGACTCAATCCCCTCATCTAAATCATCAATAAAGATGTTAAACAGAACTGGACCCAACACAGACCCCTGGGGAACACCACTAGTGACCGGCTGCCAGCTGGATGCAGCTCCATTCACCAGCATTCTCTGGGTTCGGCCCTCCAGCCAGCTCCTAATCCAGGAGAGGGTACACTTGTCCAAGCCATGGGCTACAAGCTTTTCCAGGAATATATTACGGAAGACGGTGTCAAAGGCCTTGCTGAAGTCTAGAGACACCACATCCACAGCCTTCCCCTCATCCACCAGGTGGGTCACCTGATTGTAAAAAGAGATCAGGTTGGTCAGACAGGACCTGCCTCTCCTAAACCCATGCTGGCTGGGTCTAATCCCTTGTCCACCCTGAAGGTGGAGTGTGACTGCACTCAGGATGATCTGCTCCATAATCCAGCCAGGCACGGAGGTCAGGCTGACAGCCTTGTAGTTTCCAGGGTCCTGCTTGCAGCCCTTTTTGTGGATTGGGGTGACATTCGCCAACTTCCAATCATGCGAGACCTCCCCAGAGAGCCAGGACTGTTAAAAGATGATGGAGAGCAGTTTGGCAAGCTCTTCTGCCAGCTCCCTCATCACCCTGGGATGAGGCAGGCAGTGTATTTGCTGCAGGAATTGTGCAAGACACGGATCCTTATATCTGAAAAACAATGAGTTGCTACACCAGAACAAAGCACAAATTCATTAGTTAACAGGAGCTGGGGGGAAAAACCCATTTACCTTACCCATTTGTCTGTGAAGTCATTTTCCCTTCTCTTTTTAAAACTGAATAGTATTTCAAGGTGATGTTGGTCTCAGAAGAGAACTCAAACAGTCCTACTCTACTTTTCTCAAAGCTGTTCAGTAACAGCTGAAGCTGTCAGCTAGAATCCAAAAACATGAATATCACCTCACTGCTTTGAATCACATGGACAAGAGAGTTGAATTTGAAGAATTTCAGCTTCTGCAAGAGGTATTGGAACTCCTTACCTTCTCTGCAGAAAGGAAGATGCAAATTGCCTTTGCCCATCTGCTTAACAACTACAAGACTACATTTTTTAAAAAATGGAAAAATTACAAAATTAATAACATAGTGTAGCTCTGTTGTTGGTTTGGTCCAAACTACCAATCTAGGTCCTGTATGTAAGTAGTTGCCACCAAAAGTAGAGGGCTTCAAATACTAATCTCATAGTTGAACTACATCTAAATGAAACTTGTAAACGATCAGCTACAAAGTACAAGACTCTAACTCATTAAGAACAAGGAATAAGATGTCTGTGTCTAAGTATTAGGTGGTGGGGTTTTAGCAGAGTTGGAGTTTCTGACATACAAATGCAGCTACTTTCAGACCATGTGATTTAACATTTTGATACAGTCAGAGAGGAAACAATGCATTCATCAATGAACAGAGATGTTTGGAAGTATGCCAGTGGAATTTCAGCTAAAAGACTGAAAGGTTATATGGAGGCATCTCAATTTTAGTGAAAGCCAATGAAAATAGAGGCAGCTGAGTTTTGGTGGGAGCAAATTTCCTTGGAATCAGTAGATAGTCTGTTCAAGGTCATCTATATGAATTAACACTTAACACCAACATACTTCTTTAGCAAACAAAGTTTTTATTTCACATTGCTTTTGATCAATGTCTTTTCCTCTAAAGGGAAGGTAATATAAACCCAGCAAAGGGTGAGAGCTTACTGTGACATCAATCACTATCATCACCATGAAACCCTGCACACCTTTGTTAACTCTTAACCAAAACATTATCAACATCTAAAGGTAAAGTTCAGGGGTGTAATTCCACCATGAAATGCAGACTTGTCTTTTACTCTGGTTCCAGCCATGCGGTTGTCACCTGGCAGCCTCAGGAACAGAGATTCATAATGACCTCAGGAAGAGTTTATGAGTCTGAAGTGAGCTTCAGGCAGCTAATCTACCTAGGCCACTTGAATAGGACCCCAAATCTACATAGAAGTGCTGAATGTTCGTGTGCTTTTCCTTCCCAGGAAGTGTGGGTGTGGATATATGTTCCCTTCTACTGACCGAGCTGTGAGAGTAGAAATGACCAATAAAGGGGTGAAGTGAATCTCTGGATGTGTTAACCTCTTGTGCTACTGACCAAGTTTCTCCAGAGCTTGTCTGTCATTATCGTGCTTGAAGACAAGAACTGCAATTGTTTACTTCTTCCTAACAGAGAGGGTGCAAGAGGGGAAACTCATGGAAATATTACTTTCTGTGCATTCCCACAGAGGTCAGTGGCAGTTCTACCTTGTAAATTACACAAGTAAAACCCTTTTGTGAAGCCAAAATACATTGATTTAGAAAGTTGGCTTTTAAGCAGAGCACCTTCATGGTTACATTAATTATTTAACACATTTGTTCACCATGTAGAAACCCAGCAATTTCCAGCTGAACTAGCTAAAGGAATTTTTTCTCATAGTCTTCTGAGAAGGAGCTTTGTACATGCAAATAAAACATACAATGAAGTGTCAAGCATCCAGTCCTCAAATTTCTGTTGTGCCCGTCATTAGCCACAGATGCCCAGTAATGATCACCCTTTGTTCACCAAATTGACTTTTTTTTCCCCTGTAGGGAGAAGGCTCGAGTAATTTGGCTAAAGTACGTACCTCCACTTCTTAATTCCCTAATGAAAAAAAATGAAATCTCTTGAAACATAGAGTAAGCTAATTGGAGCAACAGCTGTCTTGTTCAGTTAATCAGCTTCTGAATTCACCAATAGGTAACCCAGCTGCCACTGGAAGTAATCACTGGAAGTATAGGAGTGTATATGTAAACTAGCCAAAGCTCACAGAACAAAACTGTGACTGTGATGACTGAATAGACAGCATTATCCTAATGAAGGATTTCTTACAAAATTATTTCAGTGGAACAAAATAGGATATGCACAGCACAAAAAAGGAAAAGCAGAACAATACTAACATGAAAAGGAGGCGATCATAAAAAAGGAACATTAAGACTTGAATCTACAGAGTCAATAGAATTCAGTTGAATAGCCCATTGTACCTATTTTTCTGTTAAAAAAAATCTATTTGGGAAGAGGATTTATTTTAGCCTGAAGTGACACTGAAAGGAAATTTTCTAAGAATTCACTAGGACTGTGACAGTTATTACTAAAATAAGAAAGGACAATAACACAAACTCCTACTAAAAACACCTATTAGCATAAACAATCTAAATATATTCCCCTATTTAAGAGATCCTAACATTCGTAACATCTGGAGCTTGCTGTTACACCTCTAAACGTGGCTCTGCAACAGTGGCACGTCAATCAGATTCTGCCTCTCCCAAGTCATACCACTTTCCCCCAACCCCCATGCACTCAGGGAGATGAGAGAACTATTCCAAGTCAGTGCAAATCAGCACAGCAGTCTTCTCATTATCTCTTTGCTAAGAGAGACCTTTTTTCTTATTATTATTCTGGCAACAAATGGCCAGGTCCTGCTCTGGGCTGTACAAGGTTTTACCAGTATAATTTTAGAGGGATCAATTGAATAGTGGAGGGTAAAGTTGGATACTAACAGGAATAGTCTCAGAGCATGAATAGGACCGTGTCCTGGACCACCACTGAAGAGGTTATGACTCAGTCATTTTCCTCTTAACAGTTTTTGATGATGCAACTCAGGATGCAGAAGCCCTTGGCTACATTAGCAAAAGGACTTGTGCTGTATTTAAGGTGCAAACCCTTGACATGTGCCTTTGATATGAATGTTCCCTAGATTCCAAACTATTCCTTTCCACAATTGCCCATAAGTCCTTCTGTCTTCACTCCATTGAGTAGCTGTAGTGCTGCTTACTTCTAGCCCCCAGCCCAACCCACAAGCTAGCTCAAGTCAGTTTCTCCCATTTAAAGCTCCTAGGCTATGATTGCTATCAGAGGAGGCCTGCCTGCCTGAATTTTCATCAAATGGTGCTAGAGATCATGCTGGCCACCTGTGCGTTAGTCCTGTCCATGCAGCATAGACAAAAGTACCTAATTTAGGTATCACAAACGCTGCCAGCAGCCTTAATGCTTAAATCCTTTTTGTGTAGGCAGTCCTAAGGTACAGTACTGCAAGTCATCCTGTAATTCCCAGTGACAGCTGAAATAGTGGTCTTACTTGTTTATGCTTAAATTTTAAGAAGAGTAATTCTGGTTAAATGGATACTAATGTCTACCACAGAGAGATAATAGCACACTGCTAATTATGTTACTTCTCTACAACAACAAAAAAGTGCATCTTTTTTAAGAATAAACTTGCTTAGTCCTTTTACATTAGCATAGTATTTCATGGCAATTTCTCTAACCAGTTTTCTGCTGGCAGGGAGTAGGCTCCTTTCTATCAAGGTCACACAGAAGAAGTCTAGCTAATAGAAAAAAGGGAACAAAGTCTAAAAAGCACTTTGTATCAGTTGCTGGCATGCAAAGGTATAATAAATGTATTTAGGCTCTTAAATTGAGCTGTGCCATTTAAATAGCATAAAATATCACTGGCTAAGAGAAATGCAATATCAGGGAATGAAGCAAAAGGAAAATCCTCCAAATCCTCAAGAACTAAAGCAAATCTGTTTATTATAAGCCAATAAATTTGAACCAGAAAATCTAACTGCTCTATTAGAGAGCTATCAGTGGTAATTCTTTAGCCACACAAGGTTGTGATTAAGTCCACTAGTACCAAGATCAAAAGAAACTGTCAGACGTTTAATCACATCACAGACAATATCTGAAGGAGACTCCTATTTGTTGCCAGTTTGTTGAGGGGATATGTCAGTCTGGGAAGGTGTCTGAAAGAGAAGTCATGCTTGTTACTCAACAGTGTCCCTGTTTGCATGATGCTCAACTCGGTTCAAGTGTGTGAGGACAAAGCTGTCAGCAAAGAGAAATTCATGGTTGATGAAATCACAGTTGCATTTGCCCATTTTCTGAATGAAATCTTTGTGAAGAAGTCAAATTTCAATAACACAGATGTTAAAGGGGAAGGACAGACTGGTTACATTCTATTTACAGCAGCGTGATTAAGATCAGAGTTTGGTTTGAAATATCTAAAACTGGATCTTGAATAATTTGGAATCAAAGGATCAGAGGGTTTGATGGAAAAAAATAAGCACTTTTAAGGAATCCTTTGCTTTTGGTCTTCATCTTCATGTTCAGCCAAATAATCCTCTCTTATACTGAAATAAACTTAGTAATGGGCATTTGTTCATCCCCTGAAATATGAAGAGGTTTCCATTGTTTTACAGTAAATGTTCTTAGAGGTTTGAGACTATTGAATTATCTTCTGAGAATCACTTGCCTAATCATAGCCATCCTTAAACTTTTTTAAAATTTTTGTTCTAAAGAAGACAGGGTAAAAATAAAAGATTTTATTGTAACAGTCCTTTTGATTTCTGTAGAGAAAGGGCACTCTGATCCTCATTAAAGCATGATCATATGAAAGAATGAAATCCTAAACACATACTGCTTTTCTAGACACAATCAAATACAATATGATCCACGTTCACATTGAAGAGTGTCATGGCCAAACAGAAGAAAACCTGTCTTGGGTAGAATCATAACTACAAGCAATATGATTAAAGAAGGGAAAGAAGGATTGGAGAAACAAAACTGCTGTCTTCTTGATCTGTCATGTCATGTCCATACAATGTCATTCATCAGTGGATATAGTAAGGATACCACAAGGATATAGTAAGTTGTATTTCATTGCGCAAAATATCTGTCTTCCAGCATTAGAGCATCAGGAAGCATAATATTATCTATAGCCTTTCAAATATAAGCCCTTCTTACCCTTTTTGAGCATTAGTTCACTTAAAGACAGGCCATAACAGGCCTGTAATGACAGACCTATTGCTAATGGGCAAGTGCAGTTCCTAAAACACCATTGCAGTATGCTTTTTTCCTGGAATCAGTTACACTTGACACTTGGTTTTGGTTGTTTTGTTGGTTTGGTTTTTGTTTTTTTTTCACAGAAAGTGAAGATTTATTGTGAGATCCTATCTCACCTTGTGCTACATGATGTACTTGTGACCCAAAACCTGAGAGTTACTAACCCTACTCAGTTTTTATACATATCAGGTCCTATCACCTCTTTCAGCTAGAAACTACTTCAGCTACAGAATCTCTGCAAGAAAAGCTATAGGACAACAACATCTGTGTAAGTATGCACATCAAAACACTTAGAAGTTCTCATTTTTTATTTGGGTATCCCAAGTCCATAATATTTCTGCAGAGATTAGCAAGAAAAATAGAAATTAGGGGAACACTAAGTCTCAGGAAGCTGTACTCAAAATGTTGTTAAACACAATCTCAAAATAAACCATGCACAGGTCATGAGCTTTTTCTGTAATACAATGGCCTTTAACATGTTTTAAAAAGACATGCCATCACACAGCTGAAGTATCATTCAAATCGCTCTTTGAAAAAATAGTGTGATCTGCCAAAGATTTTTTTGGCCATGTGGGTTTATTTGGGGGATATTTTAATTTGGTTGGATAACACACTGCTTAATTTTGCTGTAGCAAGGATGATTCAATACTGGGAACTGATTGCTAGCAGCTTATGCCATTACTTTTAATTGAATAACATCCATTTGCACAAGCAAAATCTCTGGGACGATGCAGAGATTCTTGATCTCTCACGAAACTTAAACAAGTTGAAAACTGTTCCGTGATGGAGGGAGTATCTTGGTGGAGCCAGTGGCCTGTGCAGTCCCTGTTTGTTCTAATTATGTGAAACAGAGAAACATGTTTATTAGCTGAGACATCTCTGCCTTCCACCTGATGAACTGAAAAACTTTCAACTCAGGCTGAGACTGCAAAAGTTTTAAGGCTGCCTGGTTATCTGTGAACTAGCATACAAGTTATTACTGAGGCATTATGTGTGAAAGCCTCAAGCTAGTCTTCAAAATAAATTTAAGGACAGAAAGACTATTTTTAACAAGATCAGCTTTCACAGACAGCATTTGAAATGTTAGCACCCCATTCAGCATCAGTACATTGTTTTTTAAGTAAGCGTGGAACATTTTAGGTTTACAACATGTCTAATAACTAGAAAAATAAGTGTACATGATTCCTCTTTAACTGACATCAGAAAGTGAAGATCATAAAATCATTTTAGAATGGTTTGGGTGGAAAGGGATCTTAAAAACTGTGTAGTTCCAACACCTCTGCCATGAGCAGGGACACCTTCCACAATGTGACTAACTGCTAAAATTTTTGCTGATAAGCATGAAATCATGAAGGATGGCAAATGGAAAGGGAGGAGGCCTGAGGAGCCAGTGTGAGCAGGTGGTGCCTGCACTGGCTGTGGCATACACTGCCACCAGACACTATTGTAGTTTATGTACAGATTCACAGACCCCAAAGACTGCATCAGTGGAAGGTTTGCACAGATTTCTGCTTTCTTATGTGCCTGACAAAAGCTAGCAGAAGCTAGAAAAGAGAGCTAGTGAAGACTTTTAAGTTTGTTTCTTCTCTGCAGGGATGAATCAGTCTTTGTGTCTGGCATGCAGGTAAAGGGAATAAAAAATATCCAAAATATTAAACAGAAATATAAGCCCCAGAGAGTAAAGACTTCTATCTGGAAGGAAAAACGTAACACCATCATGAGGGTCATGCAACCTGGTATCATCCGATGGCATTCATTGGTTTGTTGAGAGAAAGTCACAAAATGTTCCACGATGCACACAAAGCACAGAACTACAATATCAAGGTAGAAGAGTTTCCCCGCAGACCTTATCTACTGGTCAAATTTTGCCATGGAGTGTTGGGACTGATTACCTTTTAATTTCTACACAGTGAAGTGTAGAAATTATCAGTGTGTAGAAGTATCAGTGAGTTCTACAAATTAATTCGTCACAGCTTTAAAGCATTCCTCCTCATTCCTTACCACTTACAATCACAGACATTACCTCCTCCTCCCCAATTCCCCACACTGTGATTAATTCCAATGGCTACTATCCAGTTCATGACAATTGAGCATGATTTCATTCTGTCTTCATTTCCTGTGCTTGTTACTATGTCAAATTATTGTGGTGTTTCCTGAATTAATATTTTGACAACAGACAACCCCACAGAAAACATATATCCCTAGGCCTTTCTGCACGAAGAGGTGCTGACTACCCAGAAGCAGATGGATTAGGAGGGGTAAAAAAATACAGACATCTAAGTGAGCTTGTCGGTGACTTTGAAAATTAGGCTATAGATTTAGTATTTTACATTCAGATTTAGTTCCCCAACTTTAGATACTATTAAATGTGTGTGCATGGGAGTGTTACTCTGGAGATTCCAAAATGGGTGCATAAAAGGTAACATCACATAATGTTTCTTATACTTCTTCCTTGTGGTTCTTCATCTGATGAACAACCACAATTCCCAGCTGCCAAGTCAAAGAATGTATCTCCTTTTCACACAGCATCTGCCCATCTGACATGTTCTTGGGAGCTGCCATATGTACTTGTCTCTTGATATTTGGTCTTGGATGCAGTATTCACTAAAATCTGCTATGGATTGCTCATTCAATTTCAGGGCTACAATTTCCAATCCAACAAGTTCAGGATTCCTCTGAATAAGTCTTTTAATGGAGTGGTACATCATCTTAAATTGAAATCAGAGAATGCCTCTGTTTGCGGACGTATTGGCTCATGTGTTCCAGCTGCTTCTCAAGCTGAAACACCCTTGAAATGTATTTCTGACAGTTCCAGCCTCAGAAACCTCTCAGGCTAATAGGATTACACTAGCTGAAGTGATGCTTTTGTTTTCAATAGAAAACACTTCCAAAACAACATGATTAAACACACAAGCAGAAACTCAATCAGAGGGGTTTTGTGAAGTTGCCATACAGGAATTTCAGATAGTTCCTTCTCCTAGCCACTCTCTTCCCCATTTTGCCTGATTGGTAAAATCTTGTCAAAGCAAGAAAGCTGGATACCCTACAGGGGTGAAATGGCATCAGCTCTCTTGACACAACCACATAACTTCATAAAATGCTCATTTGCTAGACAAATTAGTTTTTATTCCCCAGTCATTATGGGACTTAGTGAAATGTTTGCAGTATGCGTTGACTTTCCTATTGGACCTAGTGAAGGTCCAGATGTTGAAAAGTTGTAGCTAAATAAAATATAAGGGGGCAAACCCATGGATCTTTTAATACACATACTTTCTATTTAATGCAACTACATTAAATTAAAGTGCTTCCCTGCATCTTACATATATATTTTTCCATAAGCTTCTACTTTGAGCTTCACTGGGAGAAGTTTCATCTTGACATAAAACATTTTTCACAGTTTGCAAGAACAATCATTCACTGGAGTAACTTTTCCAGAGATGTAATAAACTCCCCATCTCTGGAGGTTTTAGAGATGTATTTGGACAGAGTGCCTAATAACCTCACCTAAGATCCCTTTCCCCCAAAAGATGAGATGAGTTCAACTTTCAAGGTCCTTTCCAACCTGGACTCTGCTGTGATTCTTATGATCTGCTCTGACAAAAAAGGGTAGCTATCTTCACAGCTGAAACTGTAGCAGTTTCCCATAGATGTTTTCCAGAATACTCTAAGAGTAGGCATAAACAATTTCATCTTAGTACCCAGATAATGTCACACACCTGGGACTCTAAGAAGGATGAAATAAACTATAGCTGCAGTTCAAAGGCAAGTTGGCACCATTAACTTGTTTTGTTGTTTTTTTCCCCTAGGTGTTGTGAACAAGTCAAAAAAGAAAGTAGTTGTTGGCATTGTCTGTTTAGTAGAATGGGAAAAGTACATGTAAGCTACATATTCAGACTCAAACCTTTTCTACACTAAAGTGATAGATCATGACAGGGGTTCTGCATCCCTTCGAAAGAGAAAAAGCATGTCATTCAATATAAAACATTAAATTACAGCCCTCTGGGGTCAAAGAAGAAGCTGGAAAGGAATTAGGATCTGAATGTATGATTGAGACTATTTCTGAGAACAGTTGTTTGAATGGCGCTGTTTTTAACATAAAGACATCTGCACAACATATTTGGAAAATGGCTAAAAGGTTCTTTCTCATTATTACCAATTTTTCTGGCTCTTGTCATGTCCAGAAATAACTAATTATAGGAATACTTGCAATTCTTTTTCTCCAGCATGACTGGAAACAAGAAATATGAGTGTTTGCTATAAAAGACTTTTATTTCTTTTTCCCCTTGGGAGAATGATTTGGTAAATATGGTTCCTTGAATTTTTGCAGGTCCATTAGAACTGAACCTGTTTCTGAACTTCCTGGTCTTTTCTATTCAGTTAGAAACACCAAGCTAAGAAATTTTCCTGTAAGGTCAAAATGATATTCCTTATTGTTTTGAATTGAAGGCATTGAGCTTTCAGTACAGCTGAAGCGTATCAAGGTCAAGTCGAATAAGGCCTCTGAAAGTTTGGTACACTTTTAATAAGCATCTATCAGTCACGCATACTTTTCTGTCCTTTGCATCTGTTCTCAATTGGAAATGGAAGTCAATTCTATTACCAGCCATGATTAGCTAGTAGAGATAAAGGGGAAAAGGGTCTTCTACCTGTGGAAGGAAGTGGTTGTATGCATTTGCTGGAATGTGGAATTCATCAGATGTGTTGCTACTGGCAGCTTCTAAGAAACTGAATAAATCACTAAGCCCTCACTTTCTCTTTAGAAAGTTTTGGCTCAGACAAAAGTACAGGCAACCAGTTTTTCAGCAAATGAAGACTGAGTGGTTCAGGGCTATCTGAAGTATTTAGCTCTGTATGACTGAAAGTAGGGATGCCATCAAAATTTCCCCATATTTGTTTTAATTTGAAATTTTCATAGATAGTACATTAAGAATAAAATAAAATTCCCTTCGAAATCCCTAGAACTTTGCAAATTAATATCAGAAATGCAGAACAGCACCATTCACAGGTGTGATTATTAATAAATTTTATTTTTCAAAGCAGATTAAGCCTCCCTTCAGATCATGAAAAAATCTAAAGACTAACTCATGTTCTAAAGTTAAGGATGTCTACTATAGACTAAGTAAACCATGTGGATAGATATTCTGTATAACATTGCAAGTTCTCATAATTATTTTTAAAAATTCATATTTCATACTTTAGAAGCCTGATCTCTTCCAGTCAGGACAATGTAGACTGATTTCACATTTCATTCCGTGCACTTTATTTTAAAGGCACCACAATTACACAAAAACAAAATTGTAAACATGAACATCACATGGAACAATAGCACTTACAGAAGTAATATCTATATGATCCCAGTGAGATTAAGGAAGTCTTGTTATTTTCAGCAGATGATGGATTTTGAATTTATTTTAAAGTATCTTTAGGTATTATTATGAAAGTAATTACATTTTAAAATTCGCTAAGAGGTCAAAGAAGAATTTAAAGTACACGGTCCTTGAAGGAGGAATGCCTTAGTGAACTTTGTAGAAATAAGTTAGCTTTTTCGAGGAAAGGATAAAAAAAATAAAGCCTTGTAATATTTTCTTCTCTCTGAAAGGAAGAAAGAACAAAACATTAAAAAAATAAAGATTATTTGGAAAATGTTAATATAGCAACAACTTTTTCTTAAAAGTCAGAGAATGACCCAGATTGCCTTGATTTGTACAGCTTGACTACAAAAACTCTTTTGGTATTTGTTTAGAGTGCTGTAAACTTTTACAACAACCTGCATTTTTCAGTCAACACTTAGGGCAGAACAGTGTTCACTGAAGGACCTGCCAGATATTGTCTATTATCAGTTTTTCTGCATTCCCATTGTCACTGTGGTACCTTTACATTGCAGACTGACAACCATAATTCAGGTTCCCTCCACTCTGCCCTATGGAGCAGACCCTATCAATGGAGGTTAAATCCTAGGATAAAAAACTGTTTCTCTGTAAGATAAAAGTAAGTAAGTAAGATAGATAGTGCCTTCTCAGAATCATGGGACTAACAGAGCATCACTGGATGCACAGTCAGGCCTTTCTAGGTGGGGATGGGACATTAAAACATCAAAATCCTTGAAATTATTTAATTCCATAATGCTGAAGTGATTCAACATATCTATAAAATTATTTCAGCTTTAAACTTTCTGTCTTGATTCAGGAATGGAAATACTTTTATGTGTTTGCAAAGCAAAAATTTTGGTGTCTTTGTAGTTTTAAATGTAAACGACCTTTTCTTTCTTTTCTACTGAGAATCACTGCATACAAATTTATCACAACTAACAGCCAGCTACAGGACAGAGATGCCCAAAGCTTCAATGAGCTTTCAAAAAGATAAAGTCTGAAGGGAAGAAAACAGTGTTATCTTCATATTGCAGATTGGGAACTTAGGCACTAAAAGATTAAATGGCATGCTTAAGTTTATCCAGGAAGATTTTAGCAGGCTCAGAAATTGAACCTGAAGTGGCAAGACTGTTCTTGCAAACATCTAATCATTGGAAGTATTGCTAATCTTGCAGCAATATTCTTTTTGTATCTTGTTTAAAAAGTCTTCAGAACACTCTTCCCACTTTCTGGTCTCTCATCTTCAAAGGTGTGTTTTGCTCTTAATTTCAGTTCCTGAAAGCAATGAAATCAATTCTATGAATAAAGCTACACCCCCACCCCCCCAAAAAAAAAGGTATAATAATTTACAGCATTTCTTCTTTCATGATGAATATATTTCCAGTTCGTTCAGAGAGTAAAGCTTAAAAATAAGCTCTCCTGTAAACGCCATGTTTACAAAATACCTTACAACACTATATGCCCCATGACTGGGTGGTCTGGTTCATTATTCTAAAAAAACCCACTTCTTCTGTAAAGAAGGAGCGATATTTTTGTTTTGGGTCATTGGATTAAAACATACTTTTACCAAAATTTCTGTATCACCACTGTCTTGAAATAGTCCCTTCCAGAAAGACAAGAAGGAGCTCCTTCAACCTGTAGGAACAAATTATCACATTTCTTTCCTTGAAAGGTGCAGTATGGAAGTGTTCTTTCCCATACACCAGGGTGCATGCAACAAGTGAACTGATTGTAGCTCCCTTATCCTCTCTGCCACCCATAAGTACAAAGCCAGGAGCTGAGCTACCCTGGAGGGAGTATTCCTTTACTGTCCTTCTGCAGTGATACATAATCCTCACCTAGTTGTTGTTCTTGGGTTTATGCAGTTTTAGAAATGCACTATTGAATTTGCTACACATGCCCAGAAGGAAAAAAGTATTTCATGACTAATTTTTCCTCTATGTTACTCCCAAGCAGACTTTGTGGAACATCCATGTAAATTATGTATAATAGCTTTATGAGCTGAACTCTTCATTTGTACAACAGGCAAGAGGCACCTTCTTTTTATAAGCCTGTGGGTATTCAGTTTATGCTTTGGAACAGACAGATAGAAATTCTGGAATATTTCTAGAAATATTTTGTTTTTCTTTCGAACTAGGTGTCTTTTCTTGAAGGTGGAAGTCTTAGGATAGATGGTTTTATTAGTCATTAAATTATACACATGTTGAAGTGGGAAAATCAAAGCCTGATTTGCTGACTGGTACTCTTTGTTGAAAAGATTGCATATTACTCAGAAAACTAAATTTAAATATGGGACAGAGCTGTTAGATGGATAAAGAATGTAACAAAGTAAAGCAGCATTCTTGTTCCAAAAGCATCTTTTATTCATTTTATTTATCAGCTTCTCACTAAGGATCAAGAGGGGACTACTTTTGATTGTTCAACCTTACATATAAAATTAACAAGTCAGCTTTACTCTAAAGAAGTAATAGATTTTTTTCTACAAGCTATTAAATGTTAATATTGCGTTTGGCTATTTGTATGTGCCTACAAAAGCATTTTTTATAGAAGACATTACTTTATTATTAGCCCTTCAAAATGAGCCACTCTAGTCCATTGTAAATTCCCCTTGGGGACACCCAGGTCCAGTCTGCCTGGAAGCACTGTATTGGATCTTTTCTTCTCCCTGGGAGTCTGAGACAGACATATGGTTTGTACTGGCATATTGTGAAGAAGAAACAAAACCTCCCTCTCATCAAAGTGCATGTCAAACTTGTGTGGAGTGTGCTTCCTGGAAAATGGGCTAAACATAACAGAAATGCATTTATCTTCCATTTGATCCTGACTGCAGCTGGGATCTATATCCATTACCACAATGCCTTAGTCACTTTGGGGCTCTGCTAATAGTGTAGCTCCTGTCACCTCCCAAATAACAGCACATGGCACTCTGGATAGTTGAGGTGACACACTGTCAAAGTCATACATGTAAAAAGAACCAGAAATCAGTCCAGTTCCACCTGAAAAGGGATCATTTCTACAGTTCTAAGTTGCATACAATGTTCTACCTCCCATCCTCAATGAGATCTTCACTGTGTGTTTTTTTCACTCCTATTTAACTTCTCAGAAATACAAATTAATTCCAATTTTGAAACTTTTTAAATTACAAAATCGTCACCAGCTCCAATACTCGTATATTAGAAAGAGGAAAAATGGGAAGGGAACAATATGCTTCAGTAACACCACACACATCATCCTGTCTCCACAGCTTTTCTCATTTAGAGAATATAAAGGTAGTTTTATTTTTAAAATAATGAAAAACGCAAACTTAAATTCTCATCGCAGTATTTCCTCCTTTTTTAAAAATTTGAAGACAAACTTTGAAGGCTGTTTAGATTAGACAACTCAACTATAACTAAACAACTACTTATAGGCTTTCTGCTTATGAGTACTGAGCAACGAAGAAACCTCTGATTCCCACAGCATTGTTTCTGTTGTTTTCATCTAATGACAGTGGTTATGCAAGATGTTGTGCCAGGGATGGAACTCAGAAACTCTCAAGACAGAGGGCACATTTCCAACTACATAACCTGAGCTCCCTTTGGACACCCCACAGAGATTCTGCTCCTGTGATGGGTCAGACCATAAGTAAAGCTTGTGCACAGCTGTATTTGCTTTCAAACAAATACTGAATTCCCTTGAAAATATTTTGGCAATCTGAAATGACTTGAAATCCAGGAGCAGGTATGATTTGAGGATATAGCTGGAGCACTGTAAGAAATTACCATCTTTATAGTGCTTGATACTACCTCCTACAGAAAGTTATAATCTTTGGGGCGTAGGCATTCCTGCTCATGCATCTCAGTGCATAGTCAGTAAAGAAAATCCAAATAATTTCTGGCCAGTCTTGAGTCTTTTCATGAGGAGCACTGTTATGATCTTTTGTCATGTTCAACAGAAGCAAGAGCTCTCATAAGAGGAGATAGAAGAGTGATAATGGTAGAAACTACTGCGGCTGCTTGTGGACTGATTTTATGATCACCTATTTTAAATAGAAATAAATTGCATTTTCTTTCAAAGCCAGTTGTATATGTACTCTCTAAAGTAAAAATCAAACTTGGTGAGAAAAGAAGATAAAATGTATGAAGTTCTGCTGGGCAAAACAGGGCAAACTCTGGCCAAACTGAGATGGAGATATCTCTGTCTTTTGGGAGCTTCCCTTTAGAAATTTGCTTTTCAGAGTGTGTAATTGAGTCAGGGTAGAACTACGGGGAGAGTACAGCTGTACAGGTCATTGTCTAGAATCTGAAAAATAGCAATCTCCTGAAATAAGTTCTACTTAAATTATTTACTTTATCATCTTCTGTTTAACAGCACTCAATAGCTATAGGGAAAGTTCCATCCCCCAGAATATACTGTATGTACACACACATCTGTGGATGCCCCCACATAGGTCCTCATGGAAAGCATTGGCTAGCCCAAGGCACAACTGTGTAATGCTTATTTATGAACCTAAGTCAGAAAAGCAAGAGGTCTTTTATGAGAAACTGCAATGTGCTTCCAGCTGCCGTTACCACCATATTGTAAGACAGTCAGTGAATCTCTCAGGAGATGAAGATGCTTGAAAACCACATGAGCGCTCTGGTAGCTTTGTCTGTTATTTTCTTTTTTGTTTGTTTGTTTTGTCATAACAGATATGACTTGACCTATTTATATCCTCCCACAAACTGAGGTGTTCAGAAAGGTTTGAAACCACTGGAAAAGCACAGAAGTTATAATGTAAAATATAATTTCCTCTTTGGCTTTCGGTCGCTGCTAAATGCCTTCTCTACACAAAATATCTGGAATTCTCCTGCAAACTAAGATTTTGCAACTATTGGAGAAAAATAAATAAAATTATTACATGCACTTTTAGTATCCCATTTTAAAAGTTCATTTATTATAAAAGTTATGCAACTGATGGTTTTGAAATATAAGTGCATGAATTGAATTCATATCCATTGTGGGAATCATGTAACAGGTATTCCTTGAAGATTTTCCCCAAAGACTATTAAATTCTTGTGTCAAGACTCTGATTAGCTCTTAAGTGCCAAAATCTATATAAACAAACACAACATAAAAATCTCAATACACAAATAGTATTTATAACTAGATATTTTAATGTGTTATTCAGACATGCTCTATCATTAAACAGTACAGATATTGTACATAACATGTAGGAAAAAAATACTTCTATGAAATATATTCTCTTATTTGCCATAAAATGGGGCATTTCTGCACTCATGGACATATTGGATAAGTTTCCTCAAATATACCAGATTTTTCCAAAAAGAACAGCTACATTACTCCCTAGAGAGTCACTGATTTCTGCTGTATGGAGCCCATGGCTAAAATTGCTTATACTCCTGAAGTAAATGCAGACCTGATTCATTCATACTGTCAATTTTTAAATTCTGGTGTTTGAGGCTAGACGTTCAAAGTATGATATAATTCCAGAGGTGAGTGGCACTTTCCATTCAAGTGAATTTATCCTGTTCTTGCAGTGCTTATGTACATGATCTCAGAGTGCCTCTGAACACTTAGAATCATAGAATCATAGAATTGATTGGGTTGGAAAAGACCTCCAAGATCATCAAGTCCAACCCTTGGTCCAAATCCAGTCCATTTACCAGATCATGGCACTCAGTGCCACATCCAATCTGCGTTTAAAAATCTCCAGGGATGGTGAATCCACCACCTCTCTGGGCAGCCCATTCCAATGCCTGATTACTATCTCTGGAAAGAATTTTTTTCTGATATCCAACTTAAATTTCCCCTGGCAGAGCTTAAGCCTGTGCCCCCTTGTCCTATTGCTGAGTGCCTGGGAGAAGAGACCAACTCCCACCTGGCTAGAACTTCCCTTCAGGTAGTTATAGACAAGCAGAATTATAGGCTGTGGCTGTAGTCTCTGCCTACAAATCTCAAACAGACATATATAAGGCATATGATTTAAACTATTTCTCATATTTTCTTTTCCATGAATTTAGACTGCAATGCATTAATGGTATGAAGCAACACACTGGGTTTTCCCAAAAATTTTTTATTAGGAAAAATATACTTCTTACCGATGCCAAAATTATACAGTTTAACCTAGCAGTAGCAGGTAAAATTAAAATGGTGAAACCCCAGTCCTTCTGAGATATACTGACTAATTCAGACACTTTTCATTTTCCCTCACTTGGAATGAAGCTGAGCAAATG